>NW_017671161.1:173374-247730 GCF_001879085.1 Nicotiana attenuata
ATTTACCACTTCGATGCAATTAAAGCAATTTAAATTGTCAATAAGGTTACAATTATTACAAGTAAAGCATGTTTTTGGTTCCTAGACTACCCGGACTTAAGCATAATAGTAGCTACGCATGGACTCTCGTCACTTCGTGCGTACGTAGCCCCCACACATAGAAGCACATAGCCAATTAATTCACCATGGGGACAATTCCCTCTTAGAAGGTTAGAAAGGAGACTCACCTCGCTCCGAAGTTCTAAAACTGGCTTCCAAGCCCTTCTGACGATTCAAATCGTTGCACAACGCTTCAAAACTAGCCAATAAATGAGAAAATCCATAAAATATATACTCTAATACTCACGACAAATTCAATTTAGATAAATTCCTAACTCCGTTCGAAAAGTTGACAAAATCGCCCTGGGCCCACGTGCTCGGAATTCCGAAAAAAAGCTCACAAAATCCGACAACCATTCCGATACGAGTTCAACCATACCAATTTTACCAAATTTCGATAACAACATGACCTCCAAATCTTGAATTTTCGTTCTTGAAAAGTTTTGCAAAAATCATAATTTCTTCCATTTAAATCCGAAATAAGTGATGAATATAACCATAGAATCATGAAGTATAATTACTTTCGGATATATAACACTTACCCCAATCCATATAGCGACAATCGCTGACATTTTTGTGCGGTCCGCGCATGAGAAGCCCAAAATGCATACTCTCTGAAGTTTCTCACGCGGCCGCGCACCAAAACAGTGCGGTCCGCGTGGGTTGTTCAGGCAATTAAGGGTGCTGGAAATCCAGCGCGGTCCGCGGACATTTCTGCGCGGCCGCGCTGGTGGGTAAGTAATGGGTCCCACAATGTTTTCTATAAATAGAGACCCTATGCTTCATTTTAACCTTTTCGCCAATTTTCTACCTGAGCTCTCAAATTTTCACTGTGCATCAAAACAACAACTTGCTCCTAGTAGTTAACACTTTCACAACCCCTGGTAACATTCCTCACTAATCTCATTCATAGCATAGTTTATTTTATTTTATTTTGCTTCCTGTTAGTATAACTTCTTATTTTCTTCTTTCTCTCTTAGTTTTACCTGTTAGGGTAGATTTTGTGTGTTTATGTGAAACAATGGGCATGATTTCTTGATTAGTAACTGAGTAGGGACAACTAGGACCCATAATTTGAGCAAATAAATTAGACTTAAACGAAAATTCCCGTACTCAGTTCATTGGTTGCCCTACGCGGCCGCGCATCATTTCTGCGCGGTACGCGCCAGTCTAGCATGGCCGCGGTCCAAAACAGTGCGGACCGCGTCAGTGAGATTCAGAGAGTGGTGTCTCTTGAACATCTTAAGCGCGGTCCGCGCTCCAGTTTTACGCGGTCCGCGCTACCCAGCGCGTCCGCGTGGCTCTTCTGCGCGGTCCGCGCCCCTTCTTTTCTGTACCCCTATTTTTAACCCATGCTTTCAACTGTATCACCCAATTCACTGCATATGCTTCAACTAACAATGTTAGGCTTTTCTTTGCAGATCATGGTAAAGCAACGAGGAGGAAAAGAACAACAACCCGGGAGGGGTGGCTCCTCCCGAGGGGGAAAAGGAAAGCGGGTTGTTAAACTCACCCCCCAGACTCGGGAGAATATAAAAAGGACCCGCAAGATAATACGGGAAGCTGATAGAGCTGCCTCCCACTCTTCTGGGAGTGAGTATGCCCCATCTCGGAGTATTACTTCTGAATCTGCTCCAACTCACATGTCTCTCTCGCTCCAATTGCATGACTCTCCCTCAGCTTCACCTACCTCCAAGGGACCAACTGATAAAAGCCTCAAAAAACCGGTGAATATAGTTTTGAACTCGTCTGATGAGTCCGAAGATAGAAGTGAGGCACAATACTCCACCTCCCCCACAGCTTCATTATCTAGGGAGAGTGCAGGATATGGAGAGGGGGGTGAGCCCCAAGTTGGTGGTGTTGAGAGAACAAGAAAACCGGAAGCATGGGCTGATAGATTTGTAAGTGAAATAGCCTTCCACAGATTTCGAGAGTGGTGGCCCAAAAGAAAATTGATTCCGAAGAGGCAATTTATTGATTCTGATCTTCTCCCTCTAAACCCACATGTGCAAGCACAATTCCGTACTAGAGAGGGTTGGGGGTTCTTCAAGGAACGTTGCATAGTCGCAAATGAACATATGGTGAAAGAATTTTACTGTAATGTTTATCATGTAGTGAAAGATTCAAAGGTGACACAATTGAGGGACAAAGTGGTGATGTTTGATGGGAAGTCTCTGAACGAATTTTTGGGGTTCAACGAAGAGGACGAAACCCAATACTTAGAAAAGCTGGCAATGAAAGAAGAGGTTCGCCCGTGGTTGACCCAGCACTTGGCAGCCCCGGGCACTGTCCCAGTTTGGTTGAAAGCAGGAGAGAAGATTCTGAGAAACACGTTCAGTTTTGAAGCAAAGGGGTGGTTGACCTTCGTATGTAGTAGGCTTGACCCCTCCACTCATGATCACACAGTTCCTATTCCTCGTGCAGTGTTAGTGGCTTCTATTATGGCTGGTTTTCCTCTGAATGTGGGCAACATCATGTCAAGAGTGATTTCTACGGTCGGGCAGGAGACCAACACAAACTACCCCTTCCCCAACACTCTTTCCCTGTACTTCAGAGAATTGAAGGTAAAGAAGAAGAGATTTGATGTCCAGGTAGATCCAGTGGCCCCCTACTCATGGTACAGTCAGTTGGGTCCCGACAACCCAAAGAGGTCCAAAAAGCCTCAGGCATCCACTTCCACCGCACCTGGCCAGTCTGAGGAGCCAGCGGTTATTGAGCAGTCCACTGAGCCTTCCACCATCCATGCTACCAGTGAGACATTGCCTCAGGGTCCTTCTACTATTGCTGGTCCATCTACTGCAGCAGACCCGGATGTCCCTTCATCGAAGACCCACAGGTTCACTGCCCACCAGCTTGCTCAGTCTCTAGCCAGTTTGAACAACTGGATGTTAGCTGCGACATCCAAGTTGTCAAACTTGGCCACTGTAGTTCAGGCACAGTCAGCCCCTTCCACAGTTGAGATCCCTCCTTCTATTGAGGAGACACTGAAGAAGATCCTGGCCAACCAGGAAAAGATGATGGAGACACAGAATGCCTTGGCTAAGGCAGTTGGAGCACACAGCACAGCATTGGGTAAACTAGCTAGGGAGCACAGGAAATTGAGGAAGCAAAAGGCTTCCAAGGAGTCAGTGATGAAGTTGAGGGAGGATGTGGATAAGCTTTTGGCGGATCAGATGCCACTTGACTTACTCTTCGGGGAGCCAACTGTAGATCCAGCAGCAGTTCAGCCACAGCAGGAGGAGACTCCCAGGCCGAGGAAGAAGAGGAAACTCCCTAGCACTGAGGGAGTTGTGATAGAGGTGGCCCAGGTTCATGAGGGTACATCCAGTGTTCCACCGGTGGTTCAGCCTGTCCTTGATCCAGCTCATGTCCCAGCAGCACAGCAGCAGCAGGTCGGAGACCAGTCTGAGGTCCCGGCTACTACAGAGGATCCAGGGACGACAGGAGACCCCACGCATGTGGACTAGGCTTGAGGGGCCTTTCTATATCCTTTTACTCTATTTTTGAGCTTATCTTAGTAGTTGGCATTGGGGACAATGCCAGCTTTTATTCGTGGGGGTGCGCCCTACCATTTTGATTCTGATACATTGGATGACTGTATATATTTATTTCATTTCTAGTCTATGTTTTGGATTGTCTTTGATTTTTAAATAGTTGGCCTGTATATAACTTTTAACTTTGGCTACTTTTAGACTCTTATGTATATATTCATCCCGTTGTATATTCTACTCCCCATTGTACATATTCATTTGGTTTTTCTATTTTCGTTCAAATTTTTCGTTTTCAGCCTAGTAGTGAGGCTCGTAGCCTTTTGTTTAGGTTTTAGTGTTTTCAATAAGCCCTTGGTTTTCTTAATGCCACGGTTCTTTCCAAGGGTAGTGTGTTGTGCGAACCGGGTGGCTCTTCCCAATGATAGATGGCGTGACAACCTTCTTAAGGGTTTGAGTCCGTTTTTGATTTTTCTTCTTTTGATTTTCAATATTTTGTAGTTAAGAGGACCTCAGGCAAGCTTCACTTGGGCCTAACACATTTGCCTTTGATCCCTTGATCAAAGACATAATGTTGTGTTTAGGATGGTGAAAATTGTGGCCTTGAGACGCTTGTGTTGACCAAACAATCATCATATGGTCGTGTGGGGGCCATTGTGCGCTTAAATTGGAACTAAGGTCGTTGTGGGCTCTCAACTAGATGTCTTTAGCAAACCCTGGGTGTGTGTGGTGAGAATTTGAATTGTAAGTCTAAGCTCCAAGCCGATGGTCTAGAACTTGCTCTGAATGTTCGTTGAGGCGAAATCATAGGTGAAACTTGACTTGAGAAGTGAATATAGGCCCTCCTTGGTCCGAACTTCCAAATTTGAACAATTTCCATGACCTACCAATGAAATGATCCCTACTTCAACCCTTTTGAGCCTTAAACCTTCCTCTTTCATGAATCAAAGCTACAAGCCTATACCCGTTCTCAATGAGACCCTCTCTTGGCACCCAAATCTTCCCTTAAGCAATGGCAAATATCTAAGTTTGGGGGTTGAGACAAGAAAGGCATCAATGCGGTAAAGAGGCACAAAAGCAAAAGAAAAGGGAGGCAATGAAAAAGAGAAAAAGACAAAAAGAAATACAAAAGTGAATAAGATCCGGAAAAGGGGATTCAAAGAAAACAAAGTGAAAAAGGTTGTGTAAAAGTAGAAAAAGGAGAAAGGTTTGAATTGCAAAAGAAAGAGTGACAATGTGTCTCTCTAACCCCTTGAAAGAATTGAAAGAAGTGAAATACTCAAATGAGTCAAAAAGTATGCCATAAAGAATCAAAAGAAGGGCTAAAGGAAAGATTGAACCTAATTGAACAAAAACATGTCCTACCTTCACCCAAAAGCCTTCACAATGACTCCTCAAAAGCCCTATTTGATCTTGAGTTGAAGGAAGCCTACATTAGTGGATACTTACATAAGGGGCAAGCATATGGTACCTAAAGCTGAACTTATGACCTTCTTTGTGTGAGAAATGAGTGAAAAATCCATCAACCTCGGGTTGTGTGTCATTACTCTAAAAAGTGAGGTTCGCTTAGGGAGAGTTGAGGATGTGTGAGTTTGGGTTCCACAAAGACCAAGGTATTTGAGAAAAGCGCCTTGATGAAATGAGTCAACCCTTGATGCTCTCGTGTCACATTCGATCCATAGTTCTTAAAAGACTAAAAAGGTGTTAATGATGCATTCGTATTGAGGCCAATTGTTAGTCCCAATTGATGCGTGATGAGGCTTCCTTAGGATAAGCTGGAATTACTTGGATGTTTCCTTTTTAGGGGTGGGTCTTCTTTTATTTGCTTGAGGACAAGCAAATGTTTAAGTTTGGGGGAGTTGATAACTGTGATTTTAACACGTTTTATGCCCATACTTGCCTATGCTTTATGTGTGAATTGTCATAAAATAGACCCAGAATGCTTACAAAGTGCGCTTGATTGCAGGTTTGAGCGACAAGATGACGAAAGTCAAAAATCAGCTCGAAACGGAGTGAAACCTGCTCAAGTGTCAAAAATCATTGAAGTAGGGACAAAAGGACCTAGCGCGGACCGCACTGATTTGCTGCGCGACCGCGCTAGGAGACTTAGAGAGCATCCATTTCAAGAGTCTCCACGCGCGGTCAGCGCTCTTTTCTACGCGGTCAGCGCTGGTGTCTACGCGGTCGCACTTCATTATTGTGCGGTCCGCGCCCATTAGCCTGCGCGGCCGCGCTACCTCTTTTGTGTGGTCCGCGTCCCCAGCTTCAGAAGTGAATGATCGAAGGCCAAGACCCCTACGCGGCCGCGCTGCATTTCTGCGCGGTCCGCGCCAGCCCCGCAGGGGTATTTTTGTCCAGTTTTTCTGGCATAGTATAAATAGAATATTTTATTATTTCTAGGGGAAGTTTTAGATATCAGATAGCAGCAGCACTCGTGAGACTCAAGTTTTGGCCTATTTTGGGCATTTTCATCTTGCTTTATCGTGGATCTTGTAGATTAACATTCTAGTTAATTAATATGTTGAATTTATCTACTACTTCTTCAATTTCTGTTGCTATTATGGCTAGGTAAACCCATTAGCTAGGGTTGTGGCTCAACCCTAGTGTGGGTAATTAATGGGTGTGATTGTTTAATGCTTGAATGATGTTGGGTGTTTGATATTTGGGTTAATTTTATGTTTTAACTAGGATTTGGTGGTTGCAAATACTAAGTCTAGCTTAGTGAGTCTTGACTCTTCTTGAGAAAGAGTGTCTATGACTCCAAAATTAACCCAACAAGGAATTGGGATGGACCCATGAGAATGGTAGTCCCAATTAACGGGTAAAACCTCGAGAGAGTAATTACTCAACTTGAACCCTAAGTTGCTTGGCTTGTTAGCCTACTTAATTGGTCTCGAGAGAGTCAATTGGGCAATATCACTCTTTCTACCGAGAGGTGTGAGATTGAGAGCAATCGTGCAACGGTTATAGCATAAACCCCATAATCATCATTCTTGTATTAGGAATCTCTACCCATTAGTTGACCACCTAGGTAAATGCCACGACCCTAGTGCCTTTCTCTATCTTGCATACAACCTAGAATTAATATCTTAGCATAATTCAAATATAATTAGTAGTTGTTAAATTGTAGTCGATAATCATAAAAACCCAAAAATGATAGAAGATCAATTAGAAGCAAACACGCATTTCTAGACTAAGCAAATAGCCAACTCCCTTTCTAGCTCCCTGTGGAAATTGACCCCGATACCACTATTGGGTAAAAGTATTAGCGCCCACTCTTCCTAAGGTCGAGTCCGCTGCGCGATAATCAATGAGCTGGGGAAATTAACGGATCAGTAGGTGCTGCCCCGGCTACTCTGCCCCTGCCACGACCACGACCGCGTCCACGGCCTCTGGCGGCCTCAGTAGGTGGCACTGGTGGTCGTCCGTCACGTTCGGTAGCTCGTGTTCTCACCATCTGCGAGAGAATAGAATAATAAAGATTTAGTTCTCAATTCAACAAAGCCGCACGACAAGAGTTTCAAGAATATGAAGTATTTCCTAAAGGTTCTGCAGCCTCTCGAGGATAAGTACAGACGTCTCCGTACCGATCCATGAGACTCTACTAAACCGGCTCATGACTCGCGAGACCAAGTAACCTAGGCTCTGATACCACCTTGTCACGACCCAACCCCGGTCGTGATAGCGCCCAACATACTGCTAGGCAAGCCCGACCATTTAGACAACCTTAACCGATTAATCACAGTGGATAAATAAGTTTTCACAACTAAAATACCAAGTTAAATGCGGGAAAATCCTGAAATAAATTCTAACATCCGGAAAGCCCAAAATATAATATACTATTCAGCCCATAGAATCTGGTGTCACAAGTCTGAGCCTCTAATGCATGAGTATTAACCTACTACATAATGTTTCTCTAGAAATGTGGAAAACAAATAAATAAAATAGAAAGAAGATCAGGACTGCGAACGCCAATTTGCAGCTACCTTGAATCTCCCGAATGTGATGCTAGGCAGAGAAAGATCTCACTCAGCCTTAGTGGGTGCGCCTGAATCTGCACACAAGGTGCAGGGAGTAATGTGAGTATTTCCAACCCAGAAAGTAATAAACATAAATACAGTCTGAGAATAAGAAATCCTAAATAGGCACAAAGTGAAGCTATAAACACAGCAACATGAACCAGTAGCATAATACAGTAAAACAGTAAAAACAATTATAGAATTATCACATCAGAATAAAGAATAAATGACAATTAAATATGCAATGCAACACATAAACCGGTACTCTCCAGTACCCGCTGTGGCTGCAGCCCGCTCCATTTATTTATCGTCGACGGCGCTCACTGGGGGTGTGCAGACTCCGGGAGGGGCCCCTTACGGCCCAAGCGCAATAATAAGCCATATCGTGACATCAAATAGGCCCCCAGCCTCATATCAATATCAATATCATACCGCTGCGGCGTGCAGCCCGATCCTATTCTCAGTCCAAAATCACATAAGCCCCTCGAGCACAATAACATAAAAATATTCAGCCCAAACTTCATTTAAAAAAATATTAATTTAGTTTCTACTTTGAGAAAAATGGCTGAGTTTACAAAACAGTATTAAATACCAGGACTGAGTTCAATATTTATAATTATGGTAAGAAACCAGTAAGAATAATCCCTGAAGGATTCAAGTAGTTGGCACAAAGCCCAATTATGACAATTAATCCATTTTTATAAGGATGTTACTAATCTACAATCAATTAGGTAGTAATTTTATTAAGCGGGACGGACCAAGTCACAATCCCCGGCGGTGCTCTACCCCACGCCCGTTATCCGGCGTGCAAGTCACCTCACATAGCACTACATTGTGCAAATTCGGGGTTTCAAACCCTCAACGCAGCATTTACATTTATTACTAACCTCAAGCCGGCCAAAGTCCTAGCTTGCTATGCCTTTGCCTTTCGAATTAACCTCCTCGCGTACCGAATCTGATCAAAACCACAACGAATACATCATATGCTAATGGGACAATACCCAATCGAAAACAATCGAAAATAGTGAAATTCCCGAAATTAGATAAAACCCGAGCCCTGGGCATACTTCTCGAAAATCAGTAAATTTACCATCAACGGATTTCTTATCTCGCCACGAGTCTATACATATAAAGAATACCAAAATTGGAGTCCAAATGACCCCTCAAATTCCCATTTTTGCTCTCTTAGGTTTTAAGCCCTAACCTCCATTTTTGACCTTTAATTCCTTGATTTTTCAGTCTAAATTCATGTATTTGCATCATAAAATCGTGTTCTAAGTCCAAGAATTCTTACCTGATCGAAGTCCTCGAAACCCTCTTCAAAATCGCCCAAAAACTCTCCAAGTCCGAAGTGAAAATATGAACTCTTTTGAAATTTCGCGAAGGAATTAAAATTCCTTTCCGATCAGTTGTTTTCGCATCTGCGGTACAGTTGTCGCTTCTGCGACTTCCGCCCCTGCGGCCTTCTTCCGCTTCTATGGAAATTCCCAAAGTCCCAAGGTCCGCTTCTGCGACCTCATTCCCGCATCTGCGGCTTCGCAGATGCGGCTCCTCCAAAACTCTCCGTTTAACCATCCGAACTCAACCCGAGGTCCCCGGGACCTCAACCAAAAACACAAACATGATCCAATGCCTTATTCAAACTTGCTCCAATCATCAAAACACCTCAAACAACACTAAAACCATCATTTCTCATCGAATTCAAGCCTAAGTTCTTCCAAAACTTCCGAAACACGCATTCGATCAAAAATCCAACCAAAACACCTCCGAATGACCTGAAAATTTGCACACACATCCCAAATCACCTAATGAAGCTACTGCAACTCTCGGAATTCCATTCCGACCCTCGGATCAAAATCTCACCTATCGACCGGAATTCGCCAAAATTCTAACTTTGTCAATTCAAGCCTAATTCTACTCCGGACCTCCAAAATCACTTTTGATCACACTCCTAAGTCACAAATCATCCCCCGAAGCTAACCGAATCATCGGCATTCATATCCGATCCCTCTAACACAAAAGTCAACATCCGGTTGACTTTTCCAAAACAAACCTTCCTTAAAGAGACTAAGTGTCTCATTTCCTTCTAGAACTAATCCAAATCAACTCTAACACATCAAATACTGATAATGAAGCATAAAGAAATAGAAAAATGGGGGAAACGGGGCGGTAACACACGTGACGACGGGTTGGGTCGTCATATTGGATCAGTCAAAAGTTAATCATAAGTCTCTGTGGGAACGATACTCTACTCACTACTTTATTACTTGATGAGCACGTATACTTGCGTGAGTGTGTTTGATCGCAACAGTGATTAATGAAAATTTTTAATTACCAAAAAGAAAAGAAAAAACCAATGCATTATTGAGTGCGAATAAGTTCTTTTCAACTTAACGAATTTGCCTAAACAAGTTCCAGCTGCGTTCCCTTCCAAAAAGCAATATGCAGAGGCAATTTAAAGCAAATGGGCGTGGATTTGATGTTCACATCAAGTACCTCATATTGATGAATGACAAAACTTGATCAAACGATTCAACCTTTTCTGAGTATTTAATATGGTAACCTGCCTACTTGAACTTATCTGATTGTGTTAGTTTAATTGATAATGTAGTAACCTATTTGAACAACCTTAATTAATTTCTGTAAATATATATCTATACTATATTAAAAGCACGAAGGCCCTTAACGAAATATTGTTCGCCTTTTTTACCCTTTAAAAATATATTATATATTGGATAAAAGTAATTTAAGTTATTTGCCTAAAGTTTAGGGCTTCAAAATTAACTATATTTTGTACAGTATATTAAATACTTCCTTGTTTAAAATAGGTATGAATCCTAATTTATAGGAATTACTTTTATCACGTTTGGTTTTCCATTTCTTTTTTTAATAAGAGATAATGTGCTTATTATATTTTCAATTCTAGATTATTTAATAAAATACCTACAATAAAAGACTAAAATCTAAAGCTAACGTTTATTTCCATTTTAAACTTGATCTTTATAAGCAAAAAAGAAAATCTGAAGTCCCTCCAAATTATTGTTAATTATTATATAAAACAAATACTTCATTTAATTATTTTTATAATTTCTAGAAGTTTAAAATTAATAAAACTTTTATTTATTAATTTTTTTAATTACTTGGACTAAAATTTCTAATACTTAGAACTTTAAAATATTAAAATTTTACTTTATATAAATCATTCACTTAAATTATGCGAGATGCCTTATGCACCGGACTACCTTTTTTTAAATTCTAATTCTAAGTCATTCTGAGTTAATATGTCATGGAAAAGTCTTCTTTCAATTATAAATTCTCTTACAAGCTTGCTTTAGTATCCTTTTCAATGTATTTTTTTTAATTGCTATTTAATTTGATTTTGTGATCATATGAAAGTCGTAGATTATTAGTTGCCTGATTATATATTTTAAACTATCCTTCAGCACTATTTAGGTTTTTAAGGACTTGTTCTTGCTGAAACTGAAAAAGGAAGCATGATAACTTGCGGAATTAAAGTTATAAAGTTTTCAAGGACTTATTCTTGCTGAAACTGAAAAAGGAAGCATGATAACTTGTGAAATTAAAGTTATAATATTATTAAACTGAAATAAATTTTAAGTTGAACTATTGACCTATGATTGAGGATTTTTACGAGAGCTTCTTTATTTATTTAGTTATTATGCACGTTTAACATATATAATTATCTTTAGGAACTTATACTTTTATTTTATTGTTTAAACACATGTTTTAAATAAATTAGTACTCATTGAGATAGAATAGACGCGCAACGCGCGTACCTTGAGACTAGTATCTTTAAATTTTATGAATTGTATAATATAATAGGCTCCTAGATACTTTTCAATGTCTGATCCGATGCTCAAAAGAAAGGAAATTTATTAGGAAAAAAAAAAGTAAAGAAAACTGTCCAAATTAAGACTAGGACTAAACATATAAAATACAATTATGGTACTTGGGTTTTTCCCTAGGTTTAAGTAGGTGGCTCCAGAATTGCATATTACGTAATTCCTTGGTTAGTCTTTTCTTAGTCCTATTTTCAATTTTATAGGTTCTTCTGTCTCCATCTTTCTTTTCCAATGCAGACTCTTACCTCAGTTATTATTTACAAAACAAAACCACTTAGACAGAAGCTACTTTTTTTTTTTAAATAGAAAAAAAGAAAAAATAGATATTTACACAGAAGCTTCTGTTTGGAAAATTTGAACTTGTCAAACAAGACGGATAACATAAAAACTAAGAAGAAAAGAATTAATTTGCTTTTAACTTGGATAGAGTGATGGATGAAGGCAGGAATTTATATTTTGACAATAAAAGTAAAAAAAAAAAATTATCCTTGTTATAAAACAATAAATAAAGAACAAGAGTATTGCAGAGAAAAGTAGGGAGAGAGAATTCTTATTGATTTGGGATGAATTACAATAGAATAGAACCCTCTATTTATAGGGAGAGGGTGACTTAGCCACCAAGCAATGAACCCTAGAATCTCTCTAAATATAGACATTCACCATAAATAAAACTCTATTTATAACACTCCCCCTTGAATGTCTATTCAACAGATAATGTGCCTCGTTAAAACCTTAACTAAAATAAAACCCAGTGGGAAAAAAATTCTAGAGAAGGAAAAAGAGTACACATATCTAACAATACGCCTTTTGGTTGCCTCGTTAAAAACCTTGCAAGAAAAACCCAGTGGGACAAAACCTTGTAAGGGAAAAAGAGTACAACGCGTATTAACTCCCCCTGATGAGAGCATCAATTCACATCCTTAAGCATTTGCATTCCAATCTTGTGCACCATCTTCAAAAGATCTTTGGTAGATATTTGATAAACAAATCAGCCATATTAACTTGAATGAATATATTGCACCTTGAAATCATCATTCTTGATAGAGATGAATTGTCTTCATATGATCTTGTTGGAATCGTCAGTTCAATATCTTCACATAGAGGTGAAAACTCTTGCTATCATATTATCATGCATATAGTTATAGCAAGATACATTTGTGCACAAATTGCATTGAGGATGTAGTACTTCATGACCATGAATTCTATATGCTTTAAGCAATTTAAATCCTTCAGGGATTGTTAAGTCATATAAGCCATATAATAGACTTTAGATGCATATCAAGTTTTCATGTCATGCTAGACATATAAGATATCGAAAACTGATTGCACATATCATTGACTTTATACTTTCAAGTGTTTGAACTGCAGGTCCAAAACTACATGTCTTTCATATGAAACCAAATTCTACTTGAATTGTTTCTCCAGACTTAAGATCC
Source organism: Nicotiana attenuata (assembly GCF_001879085.1). Classification (NCBI taxonomy): domain Eukaryota; kingdom Viridiplantae; phylum Streptophyta; class Magnoliopsida; order Solanales; family Solanaceae; genus Nicotiana; species Nicotiana attenuata. The sequence goes on from NW_017671161.1 coordinate 186,280, forward strand.
TCATATATATTTAGCGCTATTATAGATGTCGTCGACAAACATTTTATATCGGTTCCAACCTCCTTATTTTTCATAAAGACATAACATAGAGATCTCTTCATTCATATATTCAGGTACCTGAATCTCTCATGAGATTTTATGAAGTGTTATGTCATGTGATCTTCTAGATCACTTGCCTCCTTTATTATGATCATTTTGATCATTTGCTCATCTTCTTTATCAAGAAGTTTATTTGAAACCGATTTGTCTATACGCTTTAAGCGTACCATAGACTTTGTCCTTCTAGGACTTATTCTAATAGGAGCATTTGCAGTGAGAATATAGTTACTTCCTTTAGGTCAGCACATGCTTTGCAATATATTGCACATGAATTATCCTTTATGAACTTCAAGTTCATATTATCTTATTCGAGGATCTAGATGTACAAATAATAATTCACTCCGCGTAACTTTTTCTCAGATGTTATCATCTCTCCCCCTCATGTTAGAAAAACTAACATGCTTCCTCAACTTTGGGAACCCATCTTTGTGCGTTATGGTGTTAATCAAAATATACACCGCACATCAATAATAATGAGATGGAATTATTTGGTTCCTGACCCTGAAACCACTTGTGAGGGGAGAATGTAATATACTTTCGCATATAACCTATATCAAACTGATATAGATAACTTTGTTCCCATAAACAATAGTTTAGCTATTAAGTGGAGGCACTCAATAAATCATTTTGCTAAACCAACTGTGATGTAAACCAACTTATCAAGATTAACTTCTTGAATAGAAAATCTGGAAATTATGCTCGAAATTAAATTATTGAGCAAGTTACCTAGCACACACCGGAAAGGTTGCGGGTTAATAATAATTGCACATGTAACCATCTCATAGATGCATCTTATGTGGTATACATGGCGGGTGAATGGGCCCATATTCACCTTTGATATTTCCAGCATTCATGGGATTCAATCCCAATTTTAGTTGGTCAATTAATTAATGAGAACAAGCATTATAAGAGAATTCGTAAAGAACTTTCTAGTTCTTTAATATTTACCCATGTGAATTCTCGTTTATTTTTGCACATCATGCTTAAATTAATATGGCTAAACTAATTATGCCAACTGAATAGATTATCAATATTGATAAACTTCGAATTTACACCATGACGTGTGCAATTATCAATAAACTCCAAGTTTATTATGATATGGGTTTTTAAATCAATAAAATCCACTTCATTGTGGTATTCTTTTGTTTATGTAGTACAAATTGGAGAATGAAGCGGGTAGCTTTTCACATACATATTATCCCGCTACAAGTTGTAGTAATAGAAGATATTAAATCTTTCCTTTATTTATAGTCTCAATATAATCAACCGCTTTCGCGTATACTTTGGAAACTGAATAAGTTTCTTTGAGACTTACTACAACACAATACCTTATTGGTAACTAATTGTGTTTCTCCAAAATAGTATAATTGGCTCTTGTAGAGTTCTCAATTAATTTTGTAGTACCACATATTCATCAACACCCATATGGTGAATATCTCTTTTAAAGAGAAAGTTATACCATTATGGTTATGGTCAAAATAATATGCAAGATCTGTTTCTTGCATTAACGTTGTCTTTTAATAATCACAATGCCAAAATATTTTGGCGTACAATAAGTACGTGACCAATGACCATTTATGCCATAATAATAGCATTATTTTCTTATTTCCTCTCAAACCTCCTTCTAGAGGTGAGTGTGGTATATTCACTACCACTAGCACGTTCATATTCTTTGAAGAATGAATATGTATTCATAAATCAGATGTTGTCACGTTCACATCATGAATGGACCATAATCATTTATATGTGCTTTATAAAATCTCATGTCAAATCGGTGACAAATATTACTTTCACAGAGTGAAGATTATTTTGAGAATCCATATTATTCTCATTATCACAATGATGACGATTATAATTTCGTCTATTGCCACGTCCACATCCATTGATACATTCATAGTGATAATTTTGTCTTCTTTCAGACTTATCACATACTGCTATCACATTCTCTTAAGGGAATGAGAATGGAGCAAATTCAATGGGACGGGTTTCCACTTTTTGTGCCCATAATCATACATGAATTTGATCATGGCAAGATATAGAAATTTTACCACTTCAGGTGGTTATAATTTCTTACAAACTCTATTAGAGTTATAATCAAACTTTGTTGTCTTTGCTTGTATATAAAACCAAATTATAGAATTTCAAGAATTTAAAAGAGAAAAATAAAGTAAAATACTTACCTTAAATTCAGAATTTAATCATGAAGGAAGTTCATGGAACAATTGACAATCATTATGCTCAATCCCAAAGCTTCTACTCAATTGGTTAGAGTCTCGTGCTGATAACGTGTTATAAAACAATAAATAAAGAACAAGAGTATTGCAGAGAAAAGTAGGGAGAGAGAATTCTTATTGATTTGGGATGAATTACAATAGAATATAACCCTCTATTTATAGGGAGAGGATGACTTAGCCACCAAGCAAAGAACCCTAGAATCTCTCTAAATATAGACATTCACCATAAATAAAATTCTATTTATAACAATCCTGAAATTTATATTGTTAATTACTTTGTTAGTCAATAACTTCTGCTATAGAGATGGTGACGGGGGTACATAGAGTAATAATATATAATAACGTAAATATAAAAACAAGAGCTTTATTTTGTCGTCGATGGTTGACATTCAATTCATCTTCTTATTTATATATTGCTATTATTAGAAGCATTCCTTCCAGAAAGAGGGGCATGAGAAAATGAAGGGAAAAATTGGTATATTTTCCTTCAGTCAAGGAGATTCTATTTTTTAGTAATTCGATCTGAAGAAAAACAACGAGATTGACATACCTACTACTCTACTTAAATTGCATTGTTTTCTTCCAATAATGGCTTCATAAAGAAGTATTTAATACGTAAAAGCAATGTTATATATTACTATATTTGTGTGTAGATTTTGTCTATGTGTGTTAGTCCTCTTTTCTTAATTTCTTGTCCTCCTCTTTTTTATGAAAAAACAAAAAAACCAAATTCGTTGGTTGATTCAACTACTATACTGTCCTTTTGTATTCACAGTTGATTCTTAATTTAAAGAAATATTTTCAAAAATTAGTACTCCAGTTTTTACATTCATTTATGTTACACCATTTCAATAGACATGGAGTTAAAATTTTCAATTTGACTTTAAGTTATAGGTGACAATTGACGATATATAATAGAGCAATTTTGAAAATTTAGTTTAATAGAGAACTTATCACGTCAAAGTTTAATCCAATTAATTAAATGAATTAAAATTCTTGAAATTTACGGAAGTCGTGTAAAACTACGTAGATTTTTAATGGACTAGCATATTTTGATATGTTGAAAAATTAAAGGGATTTTTTCTTACCTATACCATATATGAAACTTTATTACTAAAAATGTGCATAATTCCTAAATTACCCGTCCAGTCCACATTATTTCTACAGTTTTTGTACAAATTATTAAAAGCTAATTAATAGCAGTTGTATCTTCCTATTTTTGCGAGCTAAATTTTAGGAGCAGAATATTCTGAACAGATTTGGCGTGAATAAGATCATATCATATCACGGAAATCGCTCATCTTCAATTTATAAACAAATTCTGTTCGTCGAAATCAAAATATCAGTTCGTCGCTACAAATCAAACTATCAGTTCATCGAAATCAGAAGCTCAATTCCAAATTGTAGAAATCAGTTCTGCAAATCTCAGTTTGTCGACTTTTTTCATCAATCCCTAATCAAAAAGTTCAAGTCAAATTGTAGAAATTAATTCTGCGATTCTCTGTTATTCGTCTTTTTTTTTTTTAATGAATCCAAAAAATCAAAAAAACGATAAAATATTGAACAATAACTCTGCAACGACAAGCAATCATGTCCAAAATCCCAATCATGCTACATTTTAATGAAAATTGGGATAGCTATGGCAGATTTAGAGATTTTCAAGTTGATGGCATTGTGCTCGATGAGGATGCAAGTTACAGTATGTTGATTTCTATAATTGCAGGGCAATTAATGGTTGATAGTTTAGAAAAATTTGTAGAAATCAAATACATTGTGAATGAGAATTGTCCTCCAACGATGATTTGGAACAATATGAGGGTTAGTGCGTATATGGAGACAAAAAAGGAGAATAAAAACTTAGGATTGTATCCGTTACTCATAAGTGTACGAGATTTCAATATGGAAGTCTGATTTTACGATAATATCTACAAAATACCTACATTTATCTACAAATAAACTACAGTGTGGGATATGCCAGCCTCTCCCGTCATAGAGGAATATCAAAGTGAGATTGTAGATAATTTGTATACAAATTATAGTTAATTTGTAGATTGTAGATAATTTGTAGATATAATTGTAGATACGTTGTAGATAAATTGTAGATAAACAATTTTATGATTGTAAATATTTTTATTGTTGTTTGTTATGTAATTCTAGGTGAGGGCTTCAACAGATCATATCCTTACTGTGATAGATGGTGTGAAGCGGTACATGAATCGTACATTATAACTACTATTAACTACAAAAACTCTACAATTATGTATAAAACCAGCTCTACAATTTAAACAAATTTACCTACAGTTTACCTACAGTGAATGTACAAATTACCTACAATTTAAGTACCTAATATAAAAATAACTACAATTTACCTACAGTTACAGGGCAAACAGGCAACACATCATCCACAATCATGTCTACATTATATCTACATTTTAGACTACAATTAATCTTGTAATGTTCTACATAAACTACAAACTAACTACAATTACACTACAAACAGTAAAATACAGCAATAAAACTATTTTGTCCACAAAATATCTACAACCACAAAAGGCAGAACATCACAACTACAAATAACTTTTTTTTAATTACTTTTTTTTTTTGCTTTTGTTTCCCTCGAACTTCCCGCCCCCTTCTATTTCTAATTAAATTCCTAAATCAAAAGACCTCACATACCCTTCAAGAGAGTTGTACACTAAACTTTAAAGCTAGAGATATGTATAGCTATATTGAAAAGTAATGGTGCCCCCGTCACCTTCAAATCTTCGGTCCGCCTCTGCTACCAGTATCCATTATCACTCAAACCACAATTATTTTATTTATAAACTTACGGTAATCTCGTCGTTTATGGCAATGAAAATAATAGAAATTGGTTAAACATGCTCAAATCCTCCACAACCTTTTTACTGGGTATGGGTAAAAGAACGTGGGTACGGGGCTAAGGGATTCGGAGAGAGAAAGTAAGGGAGGAGTGGAGATACTGGGCGGGTAACGGAAACCCTTTAATTAAGGAGTAAAAAATATCTCATTAATTATACCCTTAATTAGTTATGGTATAGAAATGGTAATTTGGTATACTAAGTGTAATTAAGTCAAACCTTAAACATTGAGGGTAAAAAGATTTTCTATGTGGTATAGGAATGTAAAAATTCCAAAATTAAAAGAGTACCATATAGTTGGAACACATAAGGAGTACGTACTACTGTAACTAGCTACTCGATCGTTACCCAAAAAAAAACAAACTATTATGAACATTAAAAGGCTAGTCACTACTAGAAAACTGCTTAAAACCGTCTAGAAACACCGATCGAAATCGGTCGGAAAACTAAAAAGACCGACCGATTTTCGACCGACTTTAATACGTCGAAAATAGGTTGGTCGGTAATAAATAACGACCGAAGTCGGTCGCAATTTCTGATAGATTTTGGTTGGTAATTTAATTTTCACAGACGACCCAAAAAGGAAAAATCTGCCGAAAAAACCGATCGAAGTTGGTCGGTATTTTTAATTATGCAGTTACAAAATGCACCGTCTGGACTCGAACTAGGGTTTGTACTGTGGCAGGACGATACTATTCTACCACTAGACTACTGGTACATATTGTTTTTAAGAATTTCTTTTAATTTTTTTGTACTCTTTAATTTCTTTTCAAGAAGAATAACCAACCGATTTCGGTCGGTTTTATTAAAAATATATCGGTCGGTATTTTAAAATGACTGACTGATATAACTGATCGATTTCGGTCGGTTTTTTGAATATTAGTTTTAATTTATTTATATGAAAAACCGACCGATTTCGATCGATTTCTTAAAAAATAAATTTTGCGGGCTGCTAAAGTAGATTCCCGCATTTTTGCGCCAAAAAAAAAACGGACAAAAGTCGGTCGGTTTCGTAAAAAAATTAAAAAATAAAATATTTTGAAAACCTACCGACTTCGATCGGTTTTCAGTCAATTTTTTGACCGACTTCGATCGTCGGTTGGACGCAGTGGATTTTGGCCGAATTTCTAGTAATGAGTCTTCTCCAATAAGAAAAACTTATACATATATATTAAGTAATGTAATAATAAGACGGGCAATCTGTTACAATAGGTTGAGCTATAATAACAATATTAAAATACTTTATATTATCAGTATATATAAGAATAAAATAAAACGTGAATGTAGCATATAATACCTACCATTAACTTGCGTATGATCATCCGACAGAGGTGTGGAATATATGGATCATAGGTGCAACCTAGGAATCATTTTTTGTTTGTTTTCGTTATAATAATATTACCACGTGAATTTCGCCATTTATCATTATGTTGACAGGTATGAGCACTTGCTATTGTATGTTTTTACAACTACAATTATAGATTTTTGTAGCCAAGTAAGATGTCATTAGTGATGTATCAAGTTCTTGATTTTCCTTCTTTTACATTTCTTTTTATTGTGTAATTATTTTTCTTCTTCATCATCTTCTTCTTTTTGTACAATTTTTTAGCTTTTGGTAGCCAAGTAAGATAATGTCATTAGTGATGTATGAAGTACATGATTCTTTTTGGACAAATTTCCTTCTTTCGACATTTCTTCTTCTTAATTGTGTACTTATTTTTATTCCCTTCTATTTCTCTTATTTTCTTACTTGGAGAAAAAAAAACATGTTTATTCATGGCGTACTACTAGGGATGGCAAGTGGTGCGGGGCGTGTTTTGTTTTAACCCGCGAAATTTCAACCCGCCCCGCCCCGCCCCACATAGAACTTTCACCCGCGTCCACTCACTTCGCACCCACACCCGCGTTCACCCTCCGCCCCGCTTAAGTTTTTTTTCTTCTTTTCATTTTGTTAGTTTTATTTCCTTTTAATCCTTCGGCTAGAATTTTCATTTTGGTAAGGATTTAAGCTTTGTCTGGAATTGTCGATGTGATTTTTCTCATTTCACCATGGTATATACTATAAATAAAATCTTTTAAACTAACACTCTTAGGGAGGTAGAAACTTCTTAAATCACTATTAAATGACTATTATGAAGGGGCAACGCACATTCAACCAAGAAACAATTTAATTGACTAATGACTATGACTTGAGTAATAAACAAGTAGTATTAGATATACTCCATTAGCAAGTAGATAAGGAATAAAGAATATGTTAAAGACTAAAATTATTTCCAAAGAATTATAAATTATAAAATGGACCTTAATAAAATCAGGGTAGGCAGAAGCAGACAAAGACTTTTAATAGTAATTGTAGAAAGAGATCCAAGTTTAGCAAATGGGAACACATAAAAAGAGGAACGTAGCACACAAATGTTGGCTGTAAAGTATACGAATCATTTTTGAACAACAACACTCAAAAAAAGAAAAAAAAAATACATTTATTCTTTTCTCTGGCTTCAAACCATAGCCTCCTCTTCTCTCTTCTTCGTTCGAAATTTCCAACTACCATTTCCTGTTTTTCCATTTTTATTACTATAACATAAAGAAAGACGAAGGAGAAGCAGAACCTAGTTCGCTTCGCCATTCGCCTTTTTAGTCTACTCTGTTCGCATTCAGTAGCAGCTTGCTGGTGTCCTTTCGAAAAAAGACATGAATTTTTCTAGCTCAAATTTCCTATTACTAACACTGTTATTGAGTTATTTGTTCAGTTTTTCTTTAATTTGTGAAGCCGATCCTCGGATTTCAGAAGCTGGACTTGTCTGTGGTACGAACAGAACATCACCAGCTGTGATAATTCCTCAGTTCGTTAAATTAATGGAAGTTGTTTCACAACGAGTACCGGAACACGGTTGGGGAAGTCACGGCGTAAATTCAACAAATATTTCAATTTACGCTTTAGCAAATTGTTATGAAGATCTTCCTCGTACAGATTGTCTTTTATGTTACGCAGCAAGTCGTACGAGGCTACCCCGTTGTCTTCCTGGTAAATCTGGTCGAATTTATCTCGACGGTTGTTTTCTTCGTTACGATATTTATGATTTTTTCAATGAAACAACTGATTCGAAAGAAGATAAAGTGAATTGTAGTAGCTCAATTGGATTGGCTAGTGGACAGGAATTGGCCACGTTAAAGGTTACTGCTGGTAATTTGATTACAAATTTGACGGGGACAGCGGTGGCGAACGGTGGTTATGCGGTGGCGCATTTGAACGGAGTTTATGGATTGGCACAGTGTTGGAAAACTGTGAGTAAAAAAGGTTGTAGGGAGTGTTTGGATAAAGCAAGTAGAGAAATTAAAGGATGTTTTCCTAGTAAAGATGCTAGAGCTTTAATTGCTGGTTGTTATTTGAGATATTCTACTCAGGATTTTCTCAACGAACCATCTCAGGGTAATAGTAGTGGTACGTATTTTTCCTCATTTCACAATAGAAATTATAGTTTTATGTGTAATTAATACTAGGTTTTTAAAAATTACTGGCATATCAAGGTGAATTTGGTTCAAGCACACTTTTCCACTTTCACGTTTTAGTAAAAAAAAAAGGTAGCCCGGTGTACTAAACTCCCGTTATGCGCGAGTTACGGGGAAGGGTCGGACCACTTTCATGTTTTAGTCGGATTCCAAAATGGATTCAAAAATTGAAAGTTGATAGATTTTATTTTTAAGGATTTTAGCACTGAAACGTTATACTTTTAAAATTACAAGTTGAGAATTTAATACTTTTTGAAATTTTAGTAGAGCATATATATATATATATATATATATATATATATATATATATATATATATATATATATATATATATATATATATATATATATATATATATATATANGCAATTAATAACATGTAGTCAAGTATTTGCACGTAGGGAAAAATAAATACAGCATTTAAATAACTGAAAGACAGTTATAGGGAAAAAGAAAACAAAGAGACAAGTCAGTTTCAGGGATAAAGAACCATAAACGCTTAAAAAAAATGGACAGTTAAATTCAAATAAGGGGAAGGGTACGGGATAAAGCATGCTTGGACTAATTTATAAAAAGATAAGTTCGTTATGGTAAGAGCCTAAAAGGTATCCCCAGCAGAGTCGCCATGCTGTCGCGCCCCCGTTTTTCCCTCCCTTTTTACGGGGAAGAAGGTCCGGGTTTCGGCATTCATGGGGGTAGTAACTCATTTCCTTTTGGGAATTGGGTATTTTGAAGAGTCGCCACCTAACGGATTATTGTGCGTTAGGGCACCTAGAGGGATGAGGTAAACCCAATAAATATGGCTGCATCCACCTTTTGTCAAATTTTCCTATTGCTTAGATTTTCTTTGGACGGCATCATTAATTAGTACTAATGTAACGTTGAAATGCCATATTTTCTAAAGTTTCATGACCTTCAATTCAAACTTTTCCTATTATAAAATTGGAATTTGGTTGTCAAAATTTGGCTACGTTACTTTCTGTGCCCCTCTTTTGACTTTTACCGATAGACTTTTCTACATTTTTTAATCAAAATGCTCTTATTTTCAGGGGTAAGCAAAGGAGTTATAGTAGCTATTGTTCTTGGTGTGACAGCTTTAATAATGCTGGCTCTCTTTGTAGCTTACGCAGCTCGTAAAAGATCATTAACGCGAGAACGAGGTATTCAATTCATCACAATATTAAAATAAAATAATTTTGTGACTATACTGTTACAGTTGATAATGTTACGTAAGTTTAAAAAGTAATGTAATTTTTTGGTTGCATTGTCGCAGAACGCATTAATCTTGGAAAAATATCGAGTTCATACAACAGATCAAGCTTGAATTATAAGTATGAAAATCTTGAGAAGGCAACAAATTACTTTGATTCTTCAACTAAAGTAGGCCAAGGAGGAAATGGTTCTGTATATAAAGGAACTCTGCCTAATGGAAATGTTATTGCAGTTAAGAGATTGTTTTTCAATACAAGACAATGGGTTGATGAATTCTTCAATGAAGTTAATCTAATCAATGGAATTGAACACAAAAATCTTGTTAAGTTGTTGGGTTGTAGTATTGAAGGCCCCGAGAGCTTGCTCGTATATGAGTTTGTGCCAAATAAGAGCTTGGACCAATACCTCTTTGGTAATTCTCTTTCTCTCTCTCTTTTTTTTTTTTCTGAATTAATTTCACGTATTGTCACTAAACTTTACTCATTATAACGACACCTGTCTTAAAGCTACCTTTTTTGCTTCTAAAAGTAATGTCACAGTTATTTTTTAATCACATTAAAATAATTAAACTTTACCCAATATATAACGGTAAAGCCACCTTGATGGAAGGCTTTTGTTGTTATAGTGGAAAAGGTTGAATGATTTTATATTAGCGTGGATAAAGTTCAGTTAGTTTAATATGACAAAATATAGTTTTATGATTATACTGTTAAGTGAGTAAAATTTAGTTTTATGATTATACTGTTAAATGAGTACAATTTAGTGACTTACAGTTGTAGCAAGTAATTTTTATGATTTTACTGTTATAGTGAATAAAATGTAGTGATCATACAGAAATTACTGCATTCTAGTAAAAGCAGTCTCTCTGCCTTCTTGAAGGTAGGTGTTGGGCTAAAACTAGCCCAAAGACAGTCTTAACATGATGTGATATTGTCCGCTTTGGGCCGAGCCCGCACGGTTTTTCCAAAAAGGCCTTACACCATGAAGAGATCTCTACCCCTTATATGTAGGCTCCCAGTCTTTTCAGCTACCAATGTGGGACTTTGTTCGCACACCCAACCAGTGGCGAAGCTAGAAATTTAGTCAAGGGCGTTCAAATTAAAAGAAGTGAAGAAAATTTCCGATAAAGGGTGTTCAATATGTGTTACATACCTCTAAAATGTAATATTTTACCTATATACACAGTGCAATTTTTCGACGAATGGTGGTCAGTTGACCATCCTTATCACCATGTGGCTTCGCCACTGCACCCAACAGAAGGGGTAAGGTCTGCGTACATTTTACTCTCCCCAGACTTCACTAGTGGGATTACACTGGGTTGTTGTTGTTGTTGTATTTACAGTAGCTGCATCATTCTTACATTTACATCTCCAAGTAATTATGTAGTGACAAAATGCAGACTTCTAATTGAGTTGTGGAATATTTTCTGATGTAGACAAGAACAAGATAAAGATTCTAAGTTGGGAAGAACGTTTCCATATTATAGTTGGAACAGCAGAAGGCCTTGCATTCTTACATGGAGGTTCAGAAATCAGAATCATTCATAGGGACATCAAGAGTTCCAATGTACTTCTCGATGAAAATCTTGAAGCAAAAATCGCTGATTTTGGACTTGCTCGGTGTTTTGCAGCTGATAAAACTCATCTTAGTACTGGAATTGCTGGCACATTGTAAGATAAAATACAATTCACCAACAATGGTTCTCTCTTTTTACCTACATTGTGATTTTTAATTATTTTTTTGGTTGTACAGAGGATATATGGCTCCTGAATACCTAGTAAAAGGACAGCTAACAGAGAAGGCTGATGTCTATAGTTATGGAGTGCTTGTTCTTGAAATTGTTTGTGGCAGAAAAAACATTGCCTTTGCTGAGGATTCTGGATCTCTACTACAAACAGTAAGAATGCTGCAAATTTTTCCTTATTGTTAATTTCACCTATGATCACCCAACTTTATTCACTATAATGAAAAAGTCACAAGACTATTTTTGTTACATTAAATTGAATTTTACTTACTATAACAGTAAAATTTCTCTACAATATATAGTAAAATCACTAAATTTTACCAACTATAACGACAATATCTACCCATCAAGGCAGTTTTTCTGTATTGAGTAGATAAGATTTAGAGGGTGTTTGGATTAGATTTTAAGCTCTTTTTAGTTTTTTCAGTGTTTGACAAAGTCAAAAAGTGCTTAAAATAAGTTAAAAACTGTTTAAAACAAGCCAAAAGCAATAAGTTGGGCAATCCCAACTTATTGCTTTTTGGCTTAAAAGCTATTTCTGCTGAAAAGCCATTTTTTTTAGCCGATCCAAACAGGCTCTTAGTAATTTTATTGTCATAGTGAGTAAACTTTGAGAACTTCAATAAAAAGTTTGTACTTCAATGTAATAGCAGTGGCGAAGCCAGAAAACTTAATAAGATGGTTCAAATTTTGAATACTCTTTGCAGGGTGTTCAAGTCTATTGTATTACTCAATAACAAGTAATAATTTACCATATACATTGTATAAGTTGAAGGGTATTCATTTGACCACCCTTGGCCATAAAAACATGTAAAGCTCAATTAGTCTAGTGTGAAAATATATATAGTATATAGTTATGCGACTTTATCGTTATATATAGTAAATAAAATTCAGTGACCATATATGATATTATTCCGTTCTTGTCAGTATTAACTTGAATTTGCTGGAGTTTAGTAAATTTGTCATTTTAATTTTCAGGTGTGGAAACTCTACACAACAAATCAAGTTACTGAAGCATTAGACCCTCTGTTAAAAGGCAATTTTCCACCAAAAGAGGCATCAAAGGTCCTAAAAGTGGGGCTATTATGCACTCAAGCTTCTGTCGCTTTAAGACCATCAATGACTGAAGTTGTCCAAATGTTAACATGTGAAGATTATCAAATTCCAGAACCATGCCAACCACCTTTCTTAAATTCAAGTTTATTAGCTGGCGGCTCTCTTAAATCTAGCATAAGAAGTTTAGTCTCAAGTACACTCTTTAAATTAGATGAATCTTATACCACTACTACAGGGACAGGGTCCTCTAGTATACAAAGTTCATCAGATGGACCACCAAGAAGTGATGAATTTCTTCTAAAACAGTCTGAAAATAGGAAATAAGTTGATTGAAAAAAAAAAAAAAATTTTGCAGTGCATTTTTTTTTGTACAGTTATAGAACTAGTAGTGCATTTTTGTGATATAATTTGGATTTGTTGGTGAGGAATGATACAAAAAAGTGTAGACAGAAGCAGAGCGACATGTTTCGTTTTCAAAGAGTTGTGCGAATTGCTAAAAGCTAATTTATTGTCCTGCCTTTTGTCAATTATGAAATGGTTTCATTAAGCATTAGGTGTATATGGACGACGGTTCATTTGGACCCTATTTGAGCTATCATAATTCATTTTCTTCAACCACCTGTATTTGTGGGTCTCAAGCTCAAATCTATTATTGATATCAAGGTAGGAGTATTTGTTACCAGGAATAGATTTCGTAATAGATTTAAGGATACAATTCTTTTATTCTTTATTTATGTTTTTTTAAAAGTAGGACTTATGAGACAATTCATAATTAAGGGTGTGTTCGATAATAATGAAAGTTATTTTTTGAAAATACTGTCCGGAAAATAACTGATTTTATGAAAAATATTTTTTGATATTTGGTTGGCGAATAAAAAATATTTTTTAAAAAGCATTTTCTAATTGATAATAATATTAGTAAATCGGATAGGATATTAATGAAACTTTTTAGTGCTAATGATTTATAATAAGAATAAACGTTGACTAAAGCGGGAATATATAAAATTAAGAGTTGAAATACTCCTTTTTTATTTGGCCAACAAAGAAGCATATATCATAGATTAAGTGACATTACAAGTGTCGCGCCCCCTTTTTCCCTCCCTTTTTACAGGGAAGAAGGTCCGGGTTTCGGCATTCATGGGGGTAGTAACTTAACTCTTGGATTGGTTTGCATTACCAGAGATTTAGGGTAAGGGCTCGAAATAACCTTGAGGGGAAGGTGTTAGGCACCCCTCTCGGTCCACAATGGTGGGTCCTGCCCGAACTTATATTAATACATTAGTCAATTAACAAATAAATAGTTTAATCAAATAGTTTGCAAGTAAAGCACGTTGGACGTTGTATAACTCAAATAATAGGACAAAGGTTTTGAACAAGTTGTATACATATAAAACAAAGTTTTAAACAAAAGGGATTTGGGAAAGGAGGGGTCCTAGGTTGTTTAGCCTACATGATCACCCCACACAATGTCCGGTAAACACTCCTCAATGAGGGGCTACACGTGACATTAGTGCGTAGTCATCATATCCCATATCTACCCTTCCCACCCCGTGGTCATAGCCTAAAGCGTGCTAGTATACTTGACGATGCCTATGCGTGCACTACCCGTCCCTTCCTCGTGGCCCTGGAGGTATTTTAGGACCTCTAAATCTGGGCAGTTCTAGACGACCCCTAAGGTGCTTAAAAGGAGAAAATTCTAAGGCGACATGCAAGAACAAATAGGACCTTAGCACATAAGGCAGAAAAGAAGCAATTAGAGGCTCAAGTTCGCCTCCACAGATAATGCATGTAAACTGCACGACTCAAACACAAATAAGGGCAATATTGTTAGACAGTATCCTAAGACATGATGTCTAGGTGAATATCAGAACACATGAGATATGCAGTTTTTATTTTATAAACTCAGAAGTAATGGCCCTATCCGTTTGCCTACTGATTTTAAGCCTGCTAAAATCAGAACAACATTAAGTAGCAGAAACAGCTTCAGAGCTGCAGGATTTGAAAACGCCCTATAGGCTTGCCTACACGCTGAATAGTGGTGTCCTAAGAGCATGATGACTACGTTTGACATAGTAAAACAGTGGACGGATTTTAAAACAGACTCTTGAGTTCCTATAGGCATGCTTTCTAATAGTGAATTAGGGCAATACTCGAAAGAATTCATTTCAGGGAAAACAAACCACTAATTACACCAGTTTCGAAGTAAACTAATCATGAACTGGATTAACTTATTTAAACTAAACTGATTTTAGATCTATAGGCATAATTTTTGATGTTGTTCCCTATAGGCATGGTATCTAATTGTTAAGAGCTGATGTTAGAAACTTGTAGGCATGATAACAAATGAAAACACATGTAAATACCCGTTATAACAGAAGTTGAACTGGATCATATCCTATAGGCATGGTATCTACTTGTGAAGTTGATTTTAAGACCTATAAATATGATTTCTATTATTGGACCCACTTGAGACCTATAGGCATGATTTCTAACATGGTAAGGCAAACATAACAAATATAAAATCCTATAGGAATGGTTTCTACCCATTTAACCCACAAATATGTAACTACCCACCCTTTTTCACTAGTCACCCCAATATTCGTTTACAAATTTTTACAAACCAGATGAATGAATTACATAAATAGATAAAAAGAAAAGAAGAAGTTACACTATAGGGAGCCTGAAGCAGGCCCAAGTGATTTCCCAAGACCTCCAATAGCCTCAAATGCCAATTTCATAGACAATATCATTCCCTAAGGATCTCAAGGATCCCGGGCAGTGCTCACACCTAGACTTTGTAACCAAATTGAGTAAGTGCAGTGTGGAAGGGCCAGCCTCAGTGTGCCAGAGTTCAGAGGGTTTTCAAGAGGATCCCAAGGCAGTACACACACTGGAGGGGGCAGAACCTAGTGACATAGGAGTAGAGTGAGAGTGCTTGACACAGTTTGAAAGGTTTCAGTAGGAAAACAGTGTTAAAAAGAGATTTGCTTGAAATAGTTTTGTAAGAAAACACATAGGGAGTTATTAAATAAGACAATTTTTAAAAAAAGGTAAGGTGGCTAACAATCAATCAAACACAATACAGAACCAGAAGAAGTTCATCAACACTTCAATACATGGAGTCAACAGGTGCACACATCCACTTAGGGGTAATGGGGATTTGGGGTAAGCATAGGGCACATAGTAAGCACAGATGCACATAGGTACAAAATCAGAGGAGCCTTAAAGGAGGTCAAGGCTTTTAAAGTAACATGCACTTTAGAGTTAATACAGAATCAATAGGCTTAGGATAGCCAATTACTTCATACAGGAAGGTGCATGCCAGGGATCAGAGAAACATAGTCAGATTGGGGCACACTAGAAGGGGATCCTAAGGGGGTATATAACATGCAACAAAGAAGACAGTGAAGTAGACATGTTAATTGCAGGTTGAACAACAAAATCATAGATGGAAGCATATTAGAAACATGACAAATTGAAGTAATAGGAGAAGCATATTGTTTTGGGACTTGAATTAAAATCAGAACATACCAGTAAGGGGATAGTAAACACAAAGTGAAAGAGAACCCAGTAGTTAGCCTTGGCTTGCAGCCGGCTGACTTTAGACAGTAGTAAGTAACACAAAAGAGAGCAGAAAGCTTTTAGTGTGAAAGAGAGAGTTTTTGAACCAATGTCTCGTGTGTTTGTGTTAATGAGAGAGTAGGTATATATAGTAGTTCGAAGCTAGGTAAAATAAGGCAAGAATCACAATGGTATAGTAATTATGGAACTCTTAGAGCAAAATTAGCACAAGTACTCCCTTAAGCTAAGGGAATCAATTCAAACGGTAAGAACGAGTAACAAATAAGGAAAGAAATCAATGTACGACCCATGAGGAAAGATTTCAAATTCAGTAAGTATAGGGTAAACAATTAGGGCTAAGTTCAGAAAACTCTAATTAAGGAGATAGCCAGTAAGAATAAAGTACCAATGCAAACAAGGTAGGCGAATCAATTAATTTTGAAATAGAAAGGGTAGGAATCGAAAGTTTAAAGGAAGGTCTTCCAATCAAACCATGAAACAGGGAATCCAGAATCAATCAAAGAGAAAGTCACGAGTAAGTGTTTAGCATATAAATAGAGCAAGATAAGGATAACCAGACATAGCAAGCAAAGAGGCAAGTCTTGAACAGTCAAGATGAACACAAGCACATAGAGCTGATATAAGTTAGGCATAAGAAACTCAGTAGAAACATATTCGAGGCGAGATAGTCACAGAAACTCAAACGAGAACAGGCCAGTCACAGAAATCAAACGAAGAAACCTAGAAAATTAGGGCTTTCAACGAGTTAAAGATGTGATAAACTCATAGAATCAGTAAAAATGATACAAGAAATAGAAGTTTAAACACAAAGAATCAGTTAAACAAAGTTGTAAAAGAAGTTCCGAAACCCTAATTTTTAGAAGAAGGTGAAAAATACTTGAAATCAACGATTCTTGTAAAGAGTTCTATGGACCGTGTAAAACATTAAAGAAACAAACTCAAATCGTCCTAGATCTGTACAGATCTAAGAGATATAGGAAGAAATTAGGGTTTCAGAAGAAACCCATAAAATCCCAAGGATCGTAATAGATACAGCATGATTTTGCTCGAAATCATACTGGAGTAGCCAAGAACAGACAAAGTGACGAACCCTAGATGCAAGTCGGCATGGCCCTAGGCCGTTAAAGACCTTAGAGAAGGCAAGCATGGCATGAGAGAAGCCATTGGAGGCGTAGGAGACGATGAGAGGTCACCGGAGATGACCGGAGAGAAGAGGTCGGCGGTTGAAGGGCTAGGGTTAGGTTGAGAGTGTACTGAGAGAGGAGAGGATCTTAGGGTGGCAGATGTAGGAAAATGATTAGGGTTGGGGGTGGTTTAGAATTAAAAAAGGCAAGAAACAATACGGGCCGTTGATTTCAGATCAACGGCCAGGATCTGATGGGTTTTGGGTCGGGTAGGATGTGTTTGGGGCCTGGGTCGGGTAATTCGATTAGGAATTGGACTGGGGTTGGGTTAAAATTGAGCCTAAATTGAAATGCAATCTGGCTTGGTTTTAAATAGCCAATTTAACCCTATATAATTTATAATAAATAATAAATAATTTCTAAAAATCATTTTGTGTACTAAAATGATTTAAAAATAGATATTTAACATTTTAAAAATATAAAAGATCATTTTATGCATATAAAACGTAATTGTACATTAATAAGGCTAATATTATAATTTAGCTTTAAAAATGCAAAATGCAATTGTAAAAATGCACTAAAATATTTTAACAATTTTTTGGCATAAATATAGAATTAGATGACTGAATTACCACGACAATAATTTGAGGGATAATTATTGGGGATTTATGAGGAAAAATGGAAGGAAATAAATCAATTTAAAATCTTTAAAAATATAGAAAAATTATAAAAACCTTGTGCATGCTTATATATGCATATATATGCTATTTTTGAAAGTATTTATGCATATTAAAAATATATAGGGAAAAATTGGGTATCAACAATAAGGAGCAAAGTCCACTGTTGTTTCAGTGTTACAAAATAGGGTTGATCACTGACACTAATTTGCGCTGCATTACCAAAAAGTGGTTATTATTACAAGAGATTGCCAACATGTCTAGAAAAAAAGAGGTTCCAACTGCATTGTGGTATGTGTGGTGCGCTTGTGGAGTGTTCCCCGTTGATCTGCTAACAACTCTATTACAAAAAGAAGGTGGTTGCTCGACTCTAGTAGTTGGGGCATTGTAATCTAGGGTTGCCCCATATTCAGCTAATTTATCCGCCACTTAATTTTGCTCCCTGTATGTGTGTATCACCCAAGGTCTATCCAGTTGGTGTAGCAGGTACCTGCATTCATGGATCAAGGATGAGTAGTGGGGATTTAGAGAGCGGAGTAAAAAAATTACCTCGTTTGAATCAACATTGACTTCCAGTGGAGTGAAGTTGTGTTGTAGAGCAAGTCGTAAACCTTCCTGTAGTGCAGTAAGTTTCATATAATTGTGGTTTCCCATTGGCCTTGTGCCCATATATCCCAGTATCCATTAGCTTGTGGAATTTAATTACACCCCCAAAATCTCGTTTTTGGTTAGGGATACTACAAGCTCCGTCAGAATTTAGTTTGAAATATCCATTAGTAGGAGGGTTCCATTTTACGTGCATGTGTGTAGGTTGTGTGTGGTAGGTGGGGTTGTTTAAGCCTAGATAAAAAAATTCAGATGCTTGGCTTATAATGTGCTGGAGGTTGGGAGAGTGGGTTGAGCCTTCAAAAATAGTGCGATTCCTACTTTTCCATAGGTGCCATAGAGCATATGGAATTAGAATATAGGAGTTGATTTGAGTAGTGGTAGAACTATTTTTTAAAATGAAGTGTGATAGCTTGAGTGAGGGGTTCTCATGAAACCTGTCTTGATTTCCATCAAGTGAGCTAATGCCTAGTTGGTGCCAAACCATTTGTGCTTGGGGACATTGGAAGAAAATATAGGCAATGGTTTCATCGTGGGACTGGCAGATTGGGTAAAACGGATTTGGGGATAGGTGTTTATTGTGGAGATAACTTGTTGTGGGTAGTCGGTGGTGGCTCATAAGCCAGAGGAAATGTTTTAATTTTTGGGGTAGTTGAAGGTTCCATAACCATTGGAAGGAATTGTTTTTGGTTTAGCACGCAGTTGATTATACAATAATTTTACCGTGAAGATTCCATTTGGGATGAGCCCCAGTAGATGTGATCGTAGGATATTTTATTTGTAAGGGTGGGGATATATTGATTACTAATTAGGTCGTTTAAATTATCTGGGAGCTCAAAAGGTATTTTTGGAAGATTTATTGAGTTCCCGACAATATATAGTGCTAATGTGGATGATTGCTCATTACGGGGTAGAGGACCTTCAATTAATTGTCTAAGTATCAAGTTGGGGCCTAACCAAGGTTCTGTCCAAAATTTAATGTGGCTTCCATTTGCAATATGCCACTTTATGCCATTTTGACATGAAGTTTGATGGCTTTCCAATTTGAGGAGATGTTAGTAGAGGTATTATTCCTAGAGTATTTTGATATGGGGATTGAAGCCCAATGGGACGAAGGGGATTGGAACAATCTCCAAGCTAGTGAACCAAGTAAGGCATTATTTGGAAAGATTATGAATTCCCATCCACCACAGTCTTTTGTTAATTGGATGGTTTCTAATAAGGTGGAGCTTACATTTCTGTGCTGTGGTTCCCCAAAGAAAGTTTCTTTGATAACGTTCTAATTTATTAGTAATATTAGTAGGTAATTTGTCAATTGCATTACATGATTTGGCAAGCAGTTTAGGGTAGCTTTTATTAAGGTGGTTCGTCCCGCCATTGTTAACAAATTTATTTTCCACCCGGCTAATCTATTTTTGTAGTTATCTAGAAGAAATTGAAAATTGGATGTTGTAGGTCGTTTGTGAAAAATAGGATATCCAAGATATTTTTCGAAAGTTGACCCCTCAGTCATATGGAAGAAATGTGTCATACTTTCTCTATCCGCTGTGGAAGTGTTCTTAGAGAAAAATATCTTAGATTTGGTGTACTTAATAGTTAAGCTCGAAACACTAGTAAACAGGTTGAGTGTGTCAATTATAGAATTGATGCTCTTTGTGGTCAATTTACAGATTAAGGTAATGTCATCAACGAAGAGGAGGTGAGAGATTTGTGGACCTTGTCTAGATAATTTGATGGGGTGCCACTTTTGGTAATCTACTTCAACATGTATTTTACGTGAGAGCATTTGCATACAAAGAATGAAAATGTAGGGTGATAGGGGTCCCCTTGGCGAATGCCTCTTGAAGGTGAAAAGAATGGGGTGGGTTGTCCATTAATTAGAATTGAGATGGAAGAGGTAGTTATGCAAGACATTATTAATTTGATCAACTTAGGTGGAAAATTGAAGTAGTGGAGGGTGTCATGTATGAATCCCCATTCCAGTTTGTCAAACATTTTTTCTAGATCTAATTTGAGTAGAAAAGAAGCCTGGGCACCTTCTTTTCTCCTGAAATGGTACATAATCTCTTGTACTATAATTGCATTATCAGTTGCTCTACGATTAGGCAAGAAAGCTGATTGTTCCGGGCTAATGATGCTAAGTAAAATTGGTTTGATACGGTGGACTATGATTTTGATGATTAACTTGTATAGTGTGTTATGAAGGCTTATTGGTCGATATTGAGTGATGAGCGTAGGTTGTTGTGTTTTAGGGATAAGGCAAAGATAAGTTTTATTAATTTCTGGGGGAATTTGTTGTGTGTTAAAGACCTTCACACAAAAAGATGTGACTGAAGAGTTTACTTGAGTCCAATAATTTTGAAAGAAGTATGGATGTAATCCATCTGGTCCAGGTGCTTTAAAAGGTTGGAAAGGCTTAAGGGCATTAGTAACTTCTAGTGGTATAGTGGTGGAGTCCAAGTTAGAATAGTCATGAGTATTGATGGTATTGGAACGAGCTTTAAAAGTAGGATAAGTGTGGTGGATGTGACTAGTAGTGAATAAGTTGTGATAATAGCCCTCAATTGAGGTATTAATTTCTTTTTGATCTAATATCCAATTACCCACCGAGTCTTTAAGTGCAGTAATACGGTTACGTCTACGTCGTTGTAAAGTAGTTAGGTGGAAAATTTTTGTGTTGGCATCTCCGTCTTGCAGCCAATTTATTCTTGATTTCAGTTTCCAAAACTCCTCTTCAATTTTTAGGAGGTCATTATATTCCGAAGGGTTTAAAAGTCTTGTTTTGATTAAGTTGAAGTGTCTAGATAAAACTTTATGGAGTGTAGGGACCGGGATGACAAACCGGAACAAGTACAAGTGTCTCCCAGGCTATTCTACCTTTTTTAAAAGTAGGACTTATGAGACAATTCATAATTAAGGGTGTGTTCGATAATAATGAAAGTTATTTTTCGAAAATACTGTCTGCAAAATAACTGATTTTATGAAAAATATTTTTTGATATTTGGTTGGCGAATAAAAAATATTTTTTAAAAAGCATTTCTAATTGATAATAATATTAGTAAATCGGATAGGATATTAATGAAACTTTTTAGTTCTAATGATTTAGGCAGAATAGCCTAAATGACACTTATACTTGTGCTACTTTGTCATCCCGGTCCCCATACTTAGCATTTTGCCAATTGGACACTTATACTAGCTCAAAACTTATATTTTAAACCCCTCTGACCGTTGACCGATCATATGTGGCAACATTACGGCTGAGTTGGACAACAAGCGTGTAATTCACGCGTACAACGAGCGTTAACATAAAAAATTGGCCTAAGAAATGATTGAACTAAGAAGAAAAAAATAATAAAATGAAAAAAAAAGTAAAATTTTAAAAAAGTAAACTAACCCCCTTCCCGTCTTCCCCAGAACTCCTCCATTTCTATTTCTTTTTCTCTTTCTCCCCCCCCTAACCTACACCCTCCCCCAAAACACATCTCCCATTTCTAAAATTCTCTGTATGATACCTTCAGATCTGGACCCTAAAAAAGAAAAAGAAAAAAAAATTATTGGCGAGAACGATCCCTGGAAAACGACTGGAAAATCCATAGCGACCCCTCCTCCATTTTACTCTCTTTCTTCCTTTCCGAAAATAATGTCAAAAACCCAATCCTTTGTATAGTAGACTTTTAAATCAGTAAACAAGAACCTTCAAATCAGTAAAAAATCAAAATCCCATCTCCTAAATCAAGCCACCAGAAAATCCATCATTTTTTAAAACCCCAAATCTGAAACTTTATTTTTGACAAAAAAAATTCCTCTATTGCTACATATATTCTTGTTTTTGAGGCTAACGGAAGAGACAAGGGAGAGGAGAAAGGGATAGACAGAAAAGAAAATTGGAGAGGCGGAAGAAGAGATAGGTTGATTGTGGGGAGAGGGCCGGGGGGGGGGGGTGTGAAAAAGAGAAAAAAATTGGGAAGGGGAAAGACCTCGGTGGGGTGAAATTCTTTGTGTAAGAACACTTTTTTATTTATTTATCTTTTAGTGATCTCCGGATGTTAATGATATTCTCCGGTGGCTGGAGAAATTTTCCGGCGATGGCAGTATTAGAGTTGTTGGCGGTAAGGAGAAGAGATGGTGGGGTAGGGAAAAAAATGAAGATAAAGTCAATAGTTTATTTTTCTATGTGGCACTAGTAATGACGTGGCATCCTACGTGTAGGAGATTGTATTACACGCACTGACAGCCTCCTGTCATAAGCGTTTATTATACATGGTTTGAGCGAGTACAAGTGTCCAATTGGCAAAATGCTAAGTTTGGGGACCGGGATGACAAAGTGACACAAATATAAGTGTCATTTAGGCTATTCTGCCAATGATTTATAATAAGAATAAATGTTGATTAAAGCGGGAATATATAAAATTAAGAGTTGAAATACTCCTTTTTTGGCCAACAAAGAAACATATATCATAGATTAAGTGACATTACAAGTGTCGCGCCCCCTTTTTCCCTCCCTTTTTACGGGGAAGAAGGTCCGGGTTTCGACATTCATGGGGGTAGTAACTCATTTCCTTTTGGGAATTTAGTATTTTGAAGAGTCGCCACCTAACGGATTATGGTGCGTTAGGGCACTTAGAGCGATTAACTCTTGGATTGGTTTGCATTACCAGAGATTTAGGGTAAGGGCTCGAAATAACCTTGATGGGAAGGTGTTAGGCACCCCTCTCGGTCCACAATGGTGGGTCCCGCCCGAACTTATATTAATGAATTAGTCCATTAACAAATAAATAGTTTAATCAAATAGTTTGCAAGTAAAGCACGTTGGACGTTGTATAACTCAAATAATAGGACAAAGGTTTTGAACAAGTTGTATACATATAAAACAAAGTTTTAAACAAAAGGGATTTGGGAAAGGAGGGGTCCTAGGTTGTTTAGCCTACATGATCACCCCACACAATGTCCGGCAAACACTCCTCCATGAGGGGCTACACGTGACATTAGCGCGTAGTCATCATATCCCATATCTACCCTTCCCACCCCGTGGTCATAGCCTAACGCGTGCAAGTAAACTTGACGATGCCTATGCGTGCACTACCCGTCCCTTCCTCGTGGCCCTGGAGGTATTTTAGGACCTCTAAATCTGGGCAGTTCTAGACGACCCCTAAGGTGCTTAAAAGGAGAAAATTCTAAGGCGACATGCAAGAACAAATAGGACCTTAGCACATAAGGCAGAAAAGAAGCAATTAGAGGCTCAAGTTCACCTCCACAGATAATGCTTGTAAGCTGCACGACTCAAACACAAATAAGGGCAATATTGTTAGACATGATGTCTAGGCGAATATCAGAACAGATGAGATATGTAGTTTTTATTTTATAAACTCAGAAGTAACGGCCCTATCCGTTTGCCTACTGATTTTAAGCCTGCTAAAATCAGAACAACGTTAAGTAGTAGAAACAGCTTCAGAGCTGCAGGATTTGAAAACGCCCTATAGGCTTGCCTACACGCTGAATAGTGGTGTCCTAAGAGCATGACGACTATGTTTGACATAGTAAAACAGTGGACGGATTTTAGAACAGACTCTTGAGTTCCTATAGGCATGCTTTCTAATAGTGAATTAGGGCAATACTAGAAAGAATTCCTTTCAGGGAAAACAAACCACTAATTACACCAGTTTCGAAGTAAACTAATCATGAACTGGATTAACTTATTTAAACTAAACTGGTTTTAGATCTATAGGCAGAATTTTTAATGTTGTTCCCTATAGGCATGATATCTAATTGTTAAGAGCTGATGTTAGAAACTTATAGGCATGATAACAAAGGAAAACACTTGTAAATACCCGTTATAACAGAAGTTGAACTGGATCATATCCTATAGGCATGGTATCTACTTGTGAAGTTGATTTTAAGACCTATAAACATGATTTCTATTATTGGACCCACTTGAGACCTATAGGCATGATTTCTAACATGGTAAGGCAAACATAACAAATATAAAATCCTATAGGCATGGTTTCTACCCATTTACCCCACAAACATGTAACTACCTACCCTTTTTCACTAGTAACCCCAATATTCGTTTACAAAGTATTACAAACCAGATGAATGAATTACATAAATAGATAAAAAGAAAAGAAGAAGTTACACTATAGAGAGCCTGAAGCAGGCCCAAGTGATTTCCCAAGACCTCCAATAGCCTCAAATGCCAATTTCATAGACAATATCATTGTCTAGGTGTGTCAGAGTTCCCTAAGGATCTCAAGGATCCCGGGCAGTGCTCACACCTAGACTTTGTAACCAAATTGAGTAAGTGCAGTGTGGAAGGGCCAGCCTCAGTGTGCCAGAGTTCAGAGGGTTTTCAAGAGGATCCCAAGGCAGTACACACACTGGAGGGGGCAGAACCTAGTGACATAGGAGTAGAGTGAGAGTGCTTGACACAGTTTGAAAGGTTTCAGTAGGAAAACAATGTTAAAAAGAGATTTGCTTGAAATAGTTTTGTAAGAAAACACATAGCGAGTTATTAAATAAGACAATTTTTTTTTTTAAAAAAAAGGTAAGGTGGCTAACAATCAATCAAACCCAATACAGAACCAGAAGAAGTTCATCAGCACTTCAATACATGGAGTCAAACAGGTGCACACATCCACTTAGGGGTAATGGGGTTTGGGGTAAGCATAGGGCACATAGTAAGCACAGATGCACATAGGCACAAAATCAGAGGAGCCTTAAAGGGGGTCAAGGCTTTTAAAGTAGCATGAACTTTAGAGTTAATACAGAATCAATAGGCTTAGGATAGCCAATTACTTCATATAGGAAGGTGCATGCCAGGGATCAGAGAAACATAGTCACATTGGGGCACACTAGAAGGGGATCCTAAGGGGGTATATAGCATGCAACAAAGAAGACAGTGAAGTAGACATGTTAATTGCAGGTTGAACAACAAAACCATGGATAGAAGCATATTAGAAACATGACAAATTGAAGTAATAGGAGAAGCATATTGTTTTGGGACTTGAATTAAAATCAGGACATACCAGTAAGGGGATAGTAAACACAAAGTGAAAGAGAACTCAGTAGTTAGCCTTGGCTTGCAACCGGCTGACTTTAGACAATAGTAAGTAACACAAAAGAGAGCAGAAAGCTTTTAGTGAAAGAGAGAGTTTTTGAACTAATGCCTCGTCTGTTGTGTTAGTGAAAGAGCAGGGTATTTATAGTTTGAAAACAGGCAGAAAATAAGGCAAGAATCAAAGTTCAACAATAATTATGGTACCATGTACTAATTAGAATCAAATCAATGCAAGTACTCCCTTAATTTAAGAGAATCAGTTCAAACGGTAAGAACAAATAACAAATAAGTAAAGAAGTCAATCTACGATCAATAAGGAAAGATTCAAATATAGTAAGTATAGGGCAAACAATTAGGGCTATGTTCAGAAAAACTCTAACTAAGGAGATAGTCAGTAAGAATAAAGTACCAATGAAGACAAGGTAGGCGAATCAATCAAATTGAATAGAAAGGGTAGGAATCGAAGGTTTAAAGGAAGGTCTTCCAATCAAACCATGAAACAGGGGATCCAGAATCAATGAAAGAGAAAGTCATGAGTCAGTGTCTAGCATATAAATAGAGTAAGATAGGAATAATAAAATATAACAAGCAAAGAGACAAGTCTTGAACAGTCAAGATGAACACAAACACATAGAGTTGATGTAAGCTAGGCTAAGAAACTCAGTAGAAATATATTCGAGGCGAGATAGTCACAGAAACTCAAACGAGAACTGGCCAGTCACAAAAATCAAACGAAGAAACCTAGAAAATTAGGGCTTTCAACATAGACGAGTTAAAGATGTGATAAACTCATAGAATCAGTAAAAGTAATACAAGAAATAGAAGTTTAAAAATAAAGAATCAGTTAAACAAAGTTGTAAAAGAAGTTCAGAAACCCTAATTTTTAGAAGAAGGTGAAAAATCACTTGAAATCAACGATTCTTGTAAAGAGTTTTAAGGACAGTGTAAAACATTAAAGAAACAAACTCAAATCGTCCTAGATCTGTACAGATCTAAGAGATATAGGAAGAAATTAGAGTTTCAGAAGAAACCCATATAGAGATGAAAGAACCTGCTTAGAAAACCCAAGGATCGTTGCAAATACAACGTGATTTTGCTTGAAATCACATAGGAGTAGCCAAGAACAGACAAAGTGACGAACCCTAGATGCAAGCCGGCACGGCCCTGGGCCCTTGAAGACCTTAGAGAAGGCAGGCATGGCATAACAGAAGCCATTGGAGGCTTAGGAGATGATGAGAGGTCACCGGAGATGACTGGAGAGGAGAGGTCGGCGGTTGAAGGGCTAGGGTTAGGTTGAGAGTGTTCTGAGAAAGGATAGGATCTTAGGGCGGCAGATGTAGTAAAATGATTAGGGTTGGGGGTGGTTTACAATTAAAAAAGGCAAGAAACAATACGAGCCGTTGATCTGTGATGGGTTTGGGTCGGGTAGGATGTGTTTGGGGCTTGGGTCGGGTAATTCAATTAGGAGTTGGGCTGGGGTTGGGTTAAAATTGAGGCTAAAATTAAAATGCAATATGGCTAGGTCTTAAATAGCCAATTTAATATAATTTATATAAATAATAAATGATTTCTAAAAATAGTTTTGTGTTTTAAAATGATTTAAAAATAGATATTTAACATTTTAAAAATATAGAAGATCATTTTATGCATATAAAACGTAATTGTACATTAATAAGGCTAATATTGCAATTTAGCTTTAAAATGCAAAATGCAATTATAAAAATGCACTAAAATATTTTAATAATATTTTGGCATAAATATAGAATTTAGATGACTGAATTACCACGACAATAATTTGAGGGATAATTATTGGAGATTTTATGAGAAAAAAGGGAAGGAAGTAAATCAATTTAAAATCTTTAAAAATATAGAAAAATTATAAAAACCTTGTGCATGCTTATATATGCATATATATGCTATTTTTGAAAGTAGTTATGCGTATTAAAAATATATAGGGAAAAATTGGGTATCAACAACAAGGAGCAAAGTCCACTGTTGGTTCAGTGTTACAAAATAGGGTTGATCACTGACACTAATTTGCGCTTGTCGTGCCCCCTTTTTTCTCGCGAAATCGGGTTTATGACATTTGGGAGGACAACTCATTCCTTTTGGGAATTGGGTTTGATTTAAAGAGTCGCCACCTAATGATCAGGGTGCATTAGGACACCAAGGAGATTTGATTTGAGTAATCAGAGATTGGGTAAGGGCTTGAAATTATTCTAAGGGGAAGGTGTTAGGCACCCCTCAGAATTCACTAGTGTGGTTTCCGGCCAGACTATTGTTGTGAATTTGGGTACTTAGCATACAAACAGATAGAGCTCAAATAAGAGGGGATTTCATCACATAAAGGTTTGAAAGTAAACAAGGTTTGAAAAAACTTAGAAAAGCTGATTTTAAAAAAAAGCAAAGAGTTAAAAAAATAAAGAATAAAGGGAGAGGGGTCCTAGGTTTATTAATAATGTGGATCAACCCACACAATGCCCGGTAATCACTCCTCGATGAGGGGATACACGTGACATTATCGCGTGGTCATCATATCCATATCTACCCTTCCCACCCTATTTAGGTATTAAAGCGCGGAATGGTCTCGTTTACCTATTGCATGCTACTACCCGTCCCAATTCTATCAGTCCCGGAGGCATGAGGACTACTAATCCTAAAGGGAAGGGATGTTAGCTTATTTGTGGTTTCAAAGGGGAAAATTCTAAGGCGACATACAAAACACGTATAACAAGTTGGGGGAAAGCACATAACAAGCAAAGGCTCAAATATACCTCCTTTAAACAAAGAAGCACGCAATTAGCATGACTTACACATACTGTTAAGGGTCCAATTGAATACTAAACGTGAAATAACTTAAAGGCTGAGGTAGACTGATTTATTACATAATTCAGATAAGAAGCCCGAATCAGGCCTGCCTGCTGGTTGTAATTAATAGAATTCAGTTTATAGTTATTACCCTATGGCTTGCCTAAGTGTTAAGACGGGTCCTATAGGCATGATATCTACTGAATTCAGAAAATAGTAAGGCTTGAAACAAATTATTTGAATGCATACTTGTTAAACTTGCTAAGTGGAGGAATCAGATTATTAAAAGAGAGGCAGGATTTAACGAATTGATTATAAATTCTGCAACCGTCAGTATCCATTATTACTGGTTTTATATCTAACCCTGAGTGAGGCGAATCAGATTCGATTAGCAATTCCTATAGGCATGCTTTCTATGCGTTGCTGATTTTAAACTTTATAGTTATGGCGTAAAAATGCCGAAACCTTATAGACATAGTATCTAAATGCATAAGGCTTGTTTTAAACCTATAACATGACATCTAGATGCAGAATTTGTTTAAGATATATGAACATGGTATCTAGATGTAATTGAATATGCATAATTGACAAACCTATATGCATAATTTCTATACGAAGTTGGATATGCAGGATTAGACCCATAGACATGATTTCTATTTGAATATGCAGAATGCAGAATACCTATAGACATGGTTTCTATATGATAGTTGGATAGGCAGGAATATAGTAGTCCTATAAGTCATGGTTTCTATATGTATTAGAAATATGCAAAATTATGATAGACCTATAGACATGATTTCTACCCTTTGCATGCAGAGTTACCCACCCTTTTTCATTAGCCAGCCCTAAGCGTTTATTACAACTTATTACAAACCAGAATGAATAAAAAATTACATAAAAAAAAATAGTAAAATAAAAGTACAACCAAAGGAGAGCCTGATTCAGACTTCATGTCTGAAATATGAGGTAAACCAACTCCAAGAGATCATGATCCAAAGCCTTTCTCTCATTTGAGTGTGTCAAAGTTCTCTAAGAGCCTCGAAGGGACTCCAGGCAATGCTCACACCCAAATGTATTATCAGATCAGGACAAGTGCAGTGTGGAAGGGCCAGCCCTCGAGTGTCCAAGTTCAGAGGGAGCTCAAAGGGTCCCAAGGCAAGGCTCACAAGAGGGGGGCAGAACTTAAAATCTAAGAGAGAGTGCAAGTACAGAACAAAATGCTAAAGGGGAAAGGGAGAGGGAACAACTACAAGTAAACACACATAAGGGGTGCAGGGAAGTGGGGAGACTGTAAAGAGCCTGTTGCTTAGACAAGGGCAGACTTTAGGCATGCCCAATAATGGAGGGTGCTAGCATACCTATAAGCCCGTTAGAACACATACTATTAGAGGCTAGGATCCCAGGGGATCAAGTTTGATTCATGGACAATAACTTGCAGTATTGCCATGCCTCAAACCATAGCTTAAACACATAGAGAGGGGTAGGGTTTTTTGGATTCATGCTAGAATGAGTGTTGAACTATACATAAGCAGTAAATAGGGATACTAAAGCAGTAAATAAACACATTGTTGTGGTGCTGAAACTTAAATAAGGACATACCAGTTTCAAAGAAACAAATAGAGAGAAAGCAAGCAACAGGTCTTGTAACAGGCCACAGTATAAGCAAACAAGAGAGAATAATTTTTGAGTGTGAGTATAAGTTTAGAAAGACTACCAGTGATGGGGTCCTTGTGTTAATGAAAGAGTCATGATGTACTTATAGTGTGAAAAACAGGCAGAAATAAGGTAAGAAAATAATTAAGGAACTGGTACCAATTAATATTAATCAGTGCAAGACTTCCTTTAATTAAGTAATTCAGACTTAAACGGTAATGAGCAAGGAAATTATTTAAGGAAAGAGATCAAACAAGCATCTTGTGCAAAGTAGGCAATTAGGGGTAAATACATAGGAGTTTATTTAAAGGCAGAAATTTGAAATACACGGTTACATAAAATAAGGTAGAAAATCAATTAGTACACAGTAAATCAAGGAGCAGAGATTTTGTAATTACTGGTCCATGAATAAACCAAGTCAGAAAAGCTAAGGAAAGTTTACGACTCAAACCAAGCAATAGGAAAATCAGCAAACAAGGAAAGAACATCAATCAGGTTTTTACAAATGGAAGTCTAAAACCAATCAAAACTGAAAGCCATTTTAGAGGGGGTTCAGCATATATAAAGAGCACACAAACATGCTAAGCTGAATTTAGGGCAAATAAAAATGTCATGTCATTGCAAAATCAGTAGGTAATGGGCTATAAGATCATGGTAGTCACATAGGTCAGCAATGTAGAAGAGAGATAATATCAAATAGCATACAGAAGTCCAGTGTAAAGACCTTAGAAGAGTTCAGTGGAGAATCAGAATTGCTTAAAGAAACAGAGGTTGAAAATAAAGATTTCAAGACTCAGTTGAGCAGTAGATGAAATAAATTCAGAAACTCGAAATAATTAGGGTTTCTGAAATCAGACAATTTCAAAGATGGAGTCATATCACATAGCCAATGTTCTCAAACTCGACTGAATCCCCAAATTCTAGGGTCTCACCATCAATCGAGTGCAAAGATGAGAGGACAAGTAATCAAAGAAAAAGATACTAATCGAAACAGGTTCAGAGGTCTCAGAAAGGAACTGAGACCTTTAACATGCTCTTTCAGTAGCAGGAACTCATGAGAAGCATAGTAAAAGAACAACATGTGAAACACATCAGCGGAACTCAAAGAAACATAGTATAAGAATTGATAAGAAACCCAATGGAAGAAACTAATAAAAACAGTAAGAGAAGCATATTAAGAAGCATATTAGAAGAAACTTAACAAGAACACAGTAGGAAAAACATATAAAGAACACAGTAGAGAACATATAAAGAACACAGTAGAGGACATATAAGGAACACACAAAAAAAAAAGAAAAACCCTAAATCGGAAAAATATAAAGGTTTTGAAAGCATAACTTTTGCAAGAAATATCAAGAAATTGTTTAAAAGTTTAGGGAAAACACGGATCTAGAACAGATCTAAAGAAAATAAAAGAACCTCAAAAGCTAGGGTTTCAGAGGAACCCAAACGGTGAGAAAGGCTTGGATAGATTTAAGTAGGAGGAGTCGAGGTAAGCCTCGAAACAGACATGGCTTGCCGGAGCAAGGCCGGAGATGGCCATAAACTTGAATCAACAAGGTCTGGATGAAGCTTCTTCATGGTCAGACCATGAAACTTCAGCAAACAAGCGTGTATGCACCATGGAAGGCTGGTAGGTGGTGAGACCACCATAGATTCAGGCCAGGAGGTGGCCAGAGAAGGAGAGTGAGACTCATCGGAACAGAGGGGAAGGGGGAAGGTTCTAGAGAGAACCAGAGATAGAGAGATAGAGATGACTGAGGAATGAGAGGGGTTTGGGGGGTCGTTTGGTTTAATTTGGTAAGAATAAATCTGGACCGTTGATCAAAATTGATCAACGATCAGGATTTATTCCGGGTTGGGTCGGGTAGATTTAGGATTTGGGCTTGGATCTTTGGGCTGGTTTAATTTGGGTTGGGGTTTGGTCTAATTTGGGCTAAATTAAAAAGACAAATCTGGCTATAAGTTAAATAACCCCTTTTTCCCATTTAATTTATAGAAAATGATAAACAAATTTCTGAAAATAAATTGAAAGCACTGAAATAATTTGTAACATATAATTATTGATTTAAAAATATAAAATCCCATTTTATAACCAGGAGACGAGTTTAAACCTAAAAATGGCTAATATTGCAATTATGCAATTTTATCCTTAAAATTGCTCGATAAATTTGTAAAAATATGTAAAAAAAATATCTTAGCTATATTTTAGTAATCCAATAAATGAATCACCAAAAAAATAATAATTTTGGTGACAATTATTGGGTTTTTCCTGATAAAATAGGGCAGTAAATTGATTTAAAAATCTTTGAAAAAAAATTATAGAAAAATAATGTAACCTTGGGATATACTTATATATGCATATATAGGCTATTTTGAAGGTATTTTGCATATTTTAAAAAATACATGGAAAAATTGGGTATCAACAGCGCTGCATTACTGAAAAGTGCATGGTTATTATTACAAGAGATTTCCAACATGTCTAGACAAAAAGAGAGAGGTTCCAACTGCACTGTGGTATGTGTGGTGCGCTTGTGGAGTGTTCCCCGTTGATCTACTAACAACTCTTGTATTACAAAAGAAGGTGGTTGCTTGGGTCCAGTAGTTGGGGCATTATAATCTAGGGTTGCCCCATATTCAGCTAGTTTATCCGCCACTTAATTTTGCTCCTTGTATGTGTGTATCACCCAAGGTCTATCCAGTTGGTGTAGAAGGTACCTGTATTCATGGATCAAGGATGAGTAGTGGGGATTTAGGGAGCGAAGTAAAGAAATTACCTCGTTTGAATCAACATTGACTTCCAATGGAGTGAAGTTGTGTTGTAGAGCAAGTCGTAAACCTTCCTGTAGGGCAGTAAGTTTCATATAATTGTGGTTTCCCATTGGACTTTTTCCCATATATCCCAGTATCCATTGGCCTGTGGAATCTTTAATTACACCCCCAAAATCCCATTTTTAGTTAGGGATACTACAAGCTCCGTCAGAATTTAGTTTGAAATATCCATTAGTAGGAGAGTTCCATTTTACGTGCATGTGTGTAGGTTGTGTGCGGCAGGTGGGGTTGTTTAAGCCTAGCTAAAAAAATTCAGATGCTTGGCTTATAATGTGCTGGAGGTTGGGAGAGTGGGTTGAGCCTTCAAAAATAGTGCGATTCCTACTTTTCCATAGGTGCCATAGAGCATATGGAATTAGAATATAGGAGTTGATTTGAGTAGTGGTAGAACTATTTTTTAAAATGAAGTGTGATAGCTCGAGTGAGGGGTTCTCATGAAACCTGTCTAGATTTCCATCAAGTGAGTTAATGCCTAATTGGTGCCAAACCATTTGTGCTTGGGGACATTGGAAGAAAATATAGGCAATGGTTTCATCGTGGGACTGGCAGATTGGGTGAAACGGATTTGGGGATAGGTGTTTATTGTGGAGATAACTTGTTGTGGGTAGTCGGTGGTGGCTCATAAGCCAGGGGAAATGTTTTAATTTTTGGGGTAGTTGAAGGTTCCATAACCATTGGAAGGAATTGTGTTTGGTTTAGCACACAGTTGATTATACAATGATTTTACCGTGAAGATTCCATTTGGGGTGAGCCCCCAGTAGATGTGATCGTAGGATATTTTATTTGTGAGGGTAGGGATATATTGATTACTAATTAGGTCGTTTAAATTATCTGGGAGCTCAAAATGTATTTTTGGAAGATTTATTGAGTTTCCGACAATATATAGTGCTAATGTGGATGATTGCACATTACGGGGTAGAGGACCTTTAATTAATTGTCTAAGTATCAAGTTGGGGCCTAACCAAGGTTCTGTCCAAAATTTAATGTGGCTTCCATTTATGCCACTTTATGCCATTTTGGCATGAAGTTTGATGGCTTTCCAATTTGAGGAGATGTTAGTAGAGGTATTATTCCTAGTGTATTTTGATATGAGGATTGAAGTCCAATGGGATGAAGGGGATTGAAACAATCTCCAAGCTAGTGAACCAAGTAAGGCATTATTTGGAAAGATTATGAATTTCCATCCACCATAGTCTTTTGTCAATTGGATGGTTTCTAAGGTGGAGCTTAAGTTTCTGTGCTGTGGTTCCCCAAAGAAAGTTTCTTTGATAACGTTCTAATTTATTAGTAATATTAGTAGGTAATTTGTCAATTGCATTACATGATTTGGCAAGCAGTTTAGGGTAACTTTTATTAAGGTTGTCACACCTCTTTTTACCACACAACCCTATTGCGAGGTTGAGTTAGAAGAGTTTTCCAATTGAAGTGACGTTTTGAAAAGGGATTATTTATTATTTAGAGTCGCCACTTGGAATTGAGTTCTGGTGTTCCAAGTCACCTTTTATTGAATCCCTTATCAAAAGGAAGATTTGACTCCTAATTCATGGTCTACGAAAACAGAAGACTGAGTAAGGAATTCTATTGACCGAGGGGAAGGTGTAAGGCACCCCTCGAGTCCTGTGGTTCTAGCACGGTCGCTTTATTAACTAATGTAAGGCTTAAATCAATTTTTTAGCTATTCTTGTATTTTATTGATTATGGACCGCTTAATTAATTATTGTATTTTTTTTAATGTGTTCACCTAGGTGCGGTACGCACACAAGGTACTCTTCTTTGAAGTTGGATATTAAACCAAGGTACAAGAATGTACACATGGTTAAAACATAATTATTTTAAATTTAAAGGCATCGAGACGCTGGAATGCGCACATAATCCTTTTATTATTTAAGCGTATCAATCCAAGGTTCGGGTACGAACACATGGGCTAATATTAAAAGCATATTTAAAGTTTTTCTTGTGTATTTAGAGTTCTTTTCCTAAAGTAATTTGAGGTTGTGTGGAGGTCATGATTTATGGACATAGAATTATTGTGGAAGTGTATCATTTAAATAACTATTCACAGCTTAATCAACCTTAAAATTATTTACAACTTAACAAATTACCAATATTGTACGTCTTGAAATTAATTTGATGAACATTATATGTAACCCGAGTATTAAAAAATGAGAACTTTGATCTATTATGAAAGACGAGCTAGCTTTAAACTTATTTTTACGTAGGCCACAATACTTAAACTATTCGACCCGAAAATTTAAGTCATCCAATATGAAATAGACACTAACTTGAAGCATCTCACACTAAAATAGATTTTCATTTGAATTAGTTGGAAAAATATGAGCTCTAATAGAACACCCACTAAACAGGAAGCTTTGATTGAATCAAACTAAATTATCTAAAGGTGGACATCCCAAGATCGTTGCCAACACGACTAATAATATTAGTGATATGAGTTTCGGTACTTAAAGGAATTAAAATTCATTTAATCAATCAAATTCAAATTTTGATAAGATGCTTTCTCTATTAAACTAAAATTTGGTATTACTTTAACGTTTTCTTTCATTATCTTTTATGTAATTAACACATCTTGACAAAGAACTCCTAAAGCCCGAATTTTCAAATTTTAGAAATCAGACAAATTCCATGATCCTATCTTCCTTTGAAAAACAGTATTTGTGTCTTAAAGTCACTTTAACATGGATTCCTAAAAGATCTAAACTTAACTATCAATGGAAATATTATTTTAGGTCATGAGTAAAAGTTTGATAATCAAATTTAACTTGAACTGACACCCAAACAAATATTCAGTTCACTCTAGTTCGAAAAAAAAAAAATATTCCACACAACTCAAAGATACAGAAATTAAATAAAACGAAGAAACCAAAATTAATCGGAACCAACAAAACTATCTTTAATGTATATGATGAAAATTCGAATATTACCTTTTTTGTGAAGCTTTTTACAATAAAATCACAACCACAATCTACTGATTTCCAAAGCTAGCATCGTTAACTTTTCTAAAACCTTGAACTCGGAACCGCGAACGAAATCTCGAACTCCGTCTTTAAACTCTCCTTTTTTACTTGCACAATTTTTCTCTCTTTTTTTTTTTTTTTTTTTTTTTTTTTTTTTTTTGTTGTTGTTGCTTATGTGCTTTATATTTGTACTTCACCATTAATCATTCAAAATAAACTTCAAAAAAATATCTGGTCAAGAAGTAGTATCGTNTTTTTTTTTTTTTTTTTTTAATTCTGTGCCTCCGTCTGTTTCTTTTTTTTTTTTTTTCGTTGTTACTCTTTCCCTTCTTTTCCTTTTTCTTCTTTTTGTTCCTTCTCCCTTCACCCTTTTCCCTTTTGTCAAGTCTAATATATAAATGTGTTTGTGTGTTTTGTAACTTATTAGGAAGTGGGGAAGTGTGGGGATCATGGGTGTGTGTTGTGTATAAGATCATGGGGAGTGGGGAATTGAGAATAAGACGTGAGCTTGGTGGGGAGTTATTCTTCTTCTTTTTTCCTTATTTTGTTACTTTTTGTTTGGCTTTTCGTTAGTTACCTTTATTTAATTAACTTTTTGCCCTTTTTTTTAGAGATTAAAATATTAGAAAATTAATTTTAGACTAAAATATTATATACATAAGAAAAACTAAATACTTATATTATAGTTACCATAGCTTGCATTTAAAATTCTTATTGGAAGAAACTAATTTGTTTTTTTTAAAAAAATTCTTTTATTATAAAATAGGAATAAAACTTATACTCTAAGAATGTGAATATTTTTTTTGTAGTTTTTAATTTTCTGAAATAAAACCTATTAAGAGTAAGATAAAAATTTAAAATATTAAGATTAGACCTAAAAGAAATATTTACACTAAATAGTATAAAATTTGAGTGTGTGGTCAAAAATTAGTTGTTCACAAAGGTGGTTCGTCCCGCCATTGTTAACAAATTTGTTTTCCACCCGGCTAATCTATTTTTGTAGTTATCTAGAAGAAATTGAAAATTGGATGTTGTAGGTCGTTTGTTAAAAATAGGATATCCAAGATATTTTTCGAAAGTTGACCCCTCAGTCATATGGAAGGAATGTTTCATACTTTCTCTATCCGCTGTGGAAGTGTTCTTAGAGAAAAATATCTTAGATTTGGTATAATTAATAGTTAAGCTCGAAATACTAGTAAACAGGTTGGGTGTGTCAATTATAGAATTGATGCTCTTTGTGGTCAATTTAGAGATCAAGGTAATGTCATCAGCGAAGAGGAGGTGAGAGATTTGTGGACCTTGTCTAGATAATTTGATGGGGTGCCACTTTTGGTAATCTACTTCAACATGTATTGTACGTGAGAGAATTTGCATACAAAGAATGAAAATGTAGGGTGATAGGGGTCCCCTTGGCGAATGCCTCTTGAAGGTGAGAAGAATGGGGTGGGTGATCCATTAATTAGAATTGAGATGGAAGAGGTAGTTATGCAAGACATTATTAATTTGATAAACTTAGGTGGGAAATTGAAGTAGTGGAGGGTGTCATGTATGAATCCCCATTTCAGTTTGTCAAACGCTTTTTCTAGATCTAATTTGAGTAGAAAATAAGCCTGAGCACCTTCTTTTCTCCTGAAATGGTGCATAATCTCTTGTACTATAATTGCATTATCAGTTGCTCTACGATTAGGCAAGAAAGCTGATTGTTCCGGGTTAATGATACTAAGTAAAATTGGTTTGATACGGTGGACTATGATTTTGGTGATTAACTTGTATAGTGTGTTACAAAGGCTTATTGGTCGATATTGAGTGATGAGCGTAGGTTGTTGTGTTTTAGGGATAAGGCAAAGATAAGTTTTATTAATTTCTGGGGGAATTTGTTGTGTGTTAAAGACCTTCACACAAAAAGATGTGACTGAGGAGTTTACTTGAGTCCAATAATTTTGAAAGAAGTATGGATGTAATCCATCTGGTCCAGGTGCTTTAAAAGGTTGGAAAGGCTTATGGCGTTAGTAACTTCTAGTGGTGTAATGTGGAGTCCAAGTTTGAATAGTCATGAGTATTGATGGTATTGGAACGAGCTTTAAAAGTAGGATAAGTGTGGTGGATGTGACTAGTAGTGAATAAGTTGTGATAATAGCCCTCAATTGAGGTATTAATTTCTTTTTGATCTAATATCCAATTACCCACCGAGTCTTTAAGTGCAGTAATACGGTTACATCTACGTCGTTATAAAGTAGTTAGGTGGAAAATTTTTGTGTTGGCATCTCCGTCTTGCAGCCAGTTTATTCTTGATTTCAGTTTCCAAAACTCCTCTTCAATTTTTAGGAGGTCATTATATTGGGTTATTAGGTCAGTTTCTAGATTTTATAGAAATTGACTAGTGATGTATTTGGGTGAATTTTGGATTCCTTGTATTCCGACTAGAAGAATTTTTTTATTTTGAAATATGTTACCAAAGGTGGTTCGATTCCAATCCTGAATATGATTTTTAAAATCTTTGATAGCTGTGAGTATAGGTTTATTCACAGTCCAACTTTGAGTAATTATGGAAGGGAATTGAGGGTGAGTAGTCCAGATTGTTTCAAAATGGATTTTTTTTCGTTAGGAGCTTTATTTATTTTTTTATGATTTAGTAGCAACGGGCTATGGTCAGAGTGTGTTCTTGGTAGGTGTTGGACTGAGGCTTCAGGAAATATATTTAGCCATTCATAATTTGCTTAACATCTATCTAATCTTTCCAGTATACGATGTGAAAGCTGTATATTATTGGACCATGTATATCGACTACCCGTATATCCAAGGTCCACTAGATGACAATAGTTAAGGCAATGAATAAAATTATCACTTCTTCTATTATTTATCTGTAAACCACCATATTTTTCCGTGGATTTAACTATTTCATTAAAATCACCTCCTATTAACCAAGGTAATTTAATTTGATCATGTAAAGGTCGCAGGTTATCCCATAAAACAGTACGTGCATGAAGGTCATTTTTTTGCATAAATGGCAGATAATAACCAAGATTTAGGGTTTGGGTGTACCTGGACAATGGAATGGATTTCTTGACTTGTGGGTGCTACTTGATCCAGCTTGATTAAATCATCCTTCCAAAGTAGGGCAATTCCCCTAGAAATTCCGTCAGCAGGTCATTGAGCCAAGTGTGAAAACCCAAACTCAGACTTAAGTGTTTCATAATCTTGCATGTGTGTTTCAAGTGGTGCTACCAAAGCTGGTTTATGATAGTTGAGCATTGAGCGAAAATTGCATTTGAACTCCGGTGACTGGGCTCCTCGACAGTTCCAGATGACAAACTGCATGGATTGATTATTGAGTGTGCTGGGTGGAATATCCCTCTCCATTGTTGAGGATCTGTTCATCAGTGCTGGAATTAACACTATTGCAAATTTTTTCACCTCCAGATTTCTTGTTGGACGGATGTTGAGTGAAACACTTAGTAGTTTTGATGGACAAGCGATGATCACTCTTCTTTCGTACTGTTCTATGAGGGTGTAAGTTTTGTTCCCATTGAGATAACACCTTATTGGAGTGTTTCTCGTATCTCTCCCATGGTGGCTGCCACTTCCAGCTGAGCTATTTCGTCGAGTTCGTGTGGAGGTGGACTGGGTTGATGAAGTAGACTCGTTGGAGGAGTGAGTGGGGGTATGGCGAGGCTTGTGCATGGAGTGGTGTTATGGGTGCTATTGATGAGCGAGGCTGGATCCAAGGTACAAAGGTTTGAGGTGGTTGTTGTGGTGGATAAAAAGGGACTTGCATGGATAGAGGTGTTAGGAATGGTGGTGTCATTTGTTGTTGTTGGTTGAAAGTTGACAGGGGGTGCATGGCCCATAGGAATTGGTTGTAAAGTGTCACCCACATGCGTATCCCCTCTGTACTATTTGTGCTATATCCACCGGATTTTGTATCATTACTATCACATCCTGGTTGTCGATTTCCATGGTGAAAGTCAACGCATGCTCTTGCAGGCTCATCTTGAGCCAGGCTGTGTTATTTTGATGGATGCGAGTTGTGGAGGGTGATCTTGTGGTGGTTGCATGGTTATTGTGTTGAGGAATATGGGGTGTTGGAGGAGGTTCATTTTTGTGAAGGAGATTGTTCTCCTCTGATGGAAGTTGTGGTGTGATCAGTTCATTTGGGGGAAGGTATGTGTGTGATGGTGGGGTTGTTTGTAGATGTAAGGATAGTGTTAGTTAATGATGATCTTGCATTGAGTACTTGGTTTTGAGAGGGTAATGGAGACGGTTGATTTGATATGGGTAATGGAGATGTAGTTTCGTGTGTGTTACGGGCACGTGAAGGGCTGTTTGGGGTTGCTTGTTTTAGGCAATGGGCTTCATCAGTCATTGGTTTTGTGGTTTGGATGGGAAGAGTAGGCATTGGGCATCTGGGGTATAAATTATGTTGGATTATAGGGGAAGGGGTAGATGCCGTAACATAGGCTTGTAATTGAGTGTCTATAGAGAGGTATGAGTTGGAGTTGCATGTGTCTGTGTTGGTGGAAGTGTTAGGTTTTTTATCCACGTGGAGGGTGTTTGTGGTATGTGGTTGGGATTTAGATGGTGATTCATCAATGTTGGGTGGTGATTGTGTGCGTTGGTGCTGAGTGGATTGTGGGCTAGATGGGGACTGGATAATTTCGTGCGCCATTTCACTTGGGCCTGTGGTACTGCCCGTTTGGTCCTTTGAGTGAGGTTCCATTAGGAAGTTTAGTGTTGTTTCATCAAAAAATTTTTGAGGGGCGGAAAGTCATTAGGTCTTATTTTGTTAATTAAAGATTTTTTAATTGGATCATGGTTAGTAGTGTTTGAGAGAGTTAGGTTAGATGTCATATCTGTGGATCCCGCGCCAGCAGCCGACGTCGTGCTTGGCGGTACGTGATTAGTTGTGTGCGATTTTCCTCTCGTGCAAGCCTTTGGTGGAAAGGTGACTATTTGCCGTTCGTTGGTGGCAGGAGTAGGTTGTTTGGATTGTTCCTGTATAATGGTGTATGTTGTGTGTAGATGGGGAATTTCATTTGGTGATGTGGTGTGCAAATTGTTGGTAATTGACGCCATGGAAATTGGTGGAGATGGGTAGAAAAGCTTTGTGTGGCCAAGTCTACCACATAGAGTGCATAGCATATTTAGACCCTCATAAAGTATTTGTTGTCTGTATGCACCATTGTACACATGTGTTTTCAGGGGCATCTCTAGAGGAACTTCTATACATATTCGTGCACAGCAGCCTCTTGCAGTAGTCGACGTGCATGTATCAACTTTGAGTAGGGATCCAATTTTTCCCCCACTCGTTGAATTATTTTAAAGTCGTAGAACTCTGTAGGTAATTCGGGTAATTGTAACCAAATTGCTATGTAGGTGAGTTGGGTGATGAAGGCTATAAATTTAGGTTCCCACTTGCGCACGAATAGAAAGTGGTTGAATATAAACCAAGTGACATTGTGAAGGGCATTGGGCATGTTTTCTTCTTTCTGTAACTTAACTAAGTAGAAGTCACACCCTAAATCTATTAAGGGGAGGTCCTTTGTGGGCTTCCATAATGCATGTAGTTTGGTTCGTAGAGTTTGGTGCCCAACTTTTCTTCCAAAGACTTTGACGAAAACAGAGAATTTCGGCGAGTAGAGGCGTGATTATCAGCAGATGTGAGTGGTATGAAGGTGTCTTGGTGGAGGTTGTTTGTTGTTTCATCGGTTAGATCAATATGTGAGTGAGTTTGGTGACATATATTGGGGTAGGAGGTGAATTGGTTGTTGGTAAGTAAGGTTTGTGCAAATGTGAGTGGGAGAGGATTGGCAGCGCTTGGGTTTGGAGTTGGAATTGGAGGTGTATCAATCTGCATGGAACTAAGTCCGATGGTTCCGGTGGTGGGGTGGTGGTGATGTCGTTCGTCTCTAGAGAGGATAGTTAACTACAATATACATAATGTTAGAAATTGTAGAGTTGAAATACTCCTGAAAGAATAAGTTTCTTCCCAAAAGTGAAGGAATTCATTTTCTCCCTTTTCGAGGAAATATTTTCCTTGGCAGATATAACAACCGGACACTAGAAAATAAGTTATTTTTCGTCATACCAAATAAACCCATAGTTAAGTTCGGATAGGTTATTTCAGAACTCAATTAAATCATGTTTATTTGAATCAAGACTACAAAATAAACTTAATATAGATGAGATATTTTGGGGTTCCAATAAATGATTAGTAAATGAACATTTATTAATGGTGAAAATGATTTTTATAGAAGAACTTCTAGAAAATCTATCAACTAATATTTTTTTAAATGGATATACATATATAAATCAGTTGATACGACAAGTGAATGTCATATTGCAATTCGGCTGATAAGCGCTAGCGGTGAAGGGTCACTATTCCTCCTGCTCATGCTTGGCCGATTGTAGTGCGGGACCATAACAGCTAAGCGTTGGGACATCCCTGTCTTAGGCCCCTCACTATCCTTGAATGTCAACTACAAATCTGCCACATAAAAGAGCTCATAAACTTAACACCTTAAAATAGAGACATGAAAAGCTTTTATAGTCATTCTCAGATCCCTTTCTAATTTGTTTAGGACCACAAATTTAAAGAGTCTTCATTTCTTCTTATATTCCGTTCCAAGTCAAACAGGTTCACATAAATTAGAACGGAGAAAGTATATTACAATTAGACCCCTCTATAACAACATCCTTATATAATAGTCATTCACTATAAACGCCGAGTTTTTCTCGGAACCGAATATTATATTATGTTATAATATATAAACTCAATAACAACACTTCACTATATCAACCAAAAGTTTCGGAACAAATGAGGCTATTATAGAGAGGTTTGACTATTTGACCCTATGACAAGATGAGGCGATTCAACGTGGTCTTTTTTTTTCCCCCTTATCAACCTAAAAGTCGGTCTTTTTAAGAATCTCTCCTTTTCT
Organism: Nicotiana attenuata; assembly: GCF_001879085.1. Taxonomy (NCBI): domain Eukaryota; kingdom Viridiplantae; phylum Streptophyta; class Magnoliopsida; order Solanales; family Solanaceae; genus Nicotiana; species Nicotiana attenuata. Next base: position 229,259 of record NW_017671161.1, read on the forward strand.
GACAGTTTTTTTTTTATAATTATTAGGGGCGAGAAGGGGAAGAAGAGTGGAATATTTTGTAGGTAAAATTTGATCTCTTGCCACGTGATGAATGACCCCGGGGCAGGGGGCTCACATCATGTGAGTTACCCTCCAACCTCAAGTACTTCTGTTTTGAAAGCCTCTCCGATGAGTAAGATTTTAACGTAAATACTACTATCAGATATCTCCCAAAGTATACTAAAAATTTAAAAATAAAATATAAAATTGACAATACCTTTACCTGCTACACATCCATATCGGATCTTCTCTTGGAATTTATGTTTGAGCTAATAAATGCTAAACCAATTTATGATGAATTAAAGGGTGAATCTCAATTGAATTTAATAAATTCTAGACCAAATGAAATGGAGCACTAGAGAAACGAGTGGTGCTCAAGAGCATTAAATAACGGATTTAATACACTATGATTGACAATAAATATGATGACATAAATATACAATAAATGTAAATAACGATAATAAATGTAATGAGAAAGGATCTTTCTCCCAATTATGATATGATTGGGATGATCCTTTTCTCTGCCTGCGATATGGAAGAGTGAGAAGTTAAGATGTGTATGGAATCTTTGGATTTATGGATAAAGATAGAACAACATGTGTTTCAGTAGTCAAACAAGACAACTTTTTGATATTCTCTTTTGTCAACCTTTACAATGTGTTTTTTCTCTCAGGGTTCAGAAAATCCCTCTTTGTTCTCCGCCTCTTCCTATTTATAAGGGATATTCCCAAAAAATCCTAAAAAAGTACGGCATAAAAAATATCCAAAAGAATATTCTTTTTGTCCATTTCTGAACCTGTCGCACCCCTTTTTTCCTCACGGAGTCCGAGTTTCGATATTTTGGGACAACTCATTTCCTTTTGGGAATTGGATATGAATTTGAAGAGTCGCTGCCTAACGGATTTAAGGTGCGTTAGGGCACCTAAAGCAAATAACTCATAAACCGGTTTGCATTACCAGATATTGGGTAAGGGCTCGAAATAAGCTTGAGGGGAAGGTGTTAGGCACCCCTCGAGGTCCACAACGATGGGTCCCGGCCAAACTCGAATTAGGTGAATTAGTCTTAAAAATAAACGAAGCAATTTAGACAAACAGATATTACGTTTAAAACAAGGGGTAAAAGGGGTCCTAGGTTTTTTAGCCTATAGGATCACTTTTGTGCAATACTTGGTAATCGTCCCCAAGTTGGGGTGCTACACATAGCACTAGCGCACATGTTATCATATCCTTTACTACCCGATTACCCTTCATTTAATGGTTATATAAGCGATTCTGATTAAACGTACTCTATGCGTGCATTACCCGTACTTAAGGTCCCGGAGGTGTTTAAGACTTCTAGTTAAGGTGGATCTAGACTCTCCTATAGTGAGAAAAATCTAAGCGACAAGCAAAACAAACAAGACTGTCAGATAAAGGAACATTTAAAGGCTCACATTTACCTCCACAAATAAGCAGGCAATTGCATGTCTCAAACAACAGTATTTCAGACACTTTAAAAGTCCTATAACAGGATATCTAGGTGAGCACAAAGCAGAACATATGCAGAGTTTTTATTAAAGCGAGGCAGAAGGTGCTCAATCAGTTGCCTACTGATTTTAGGACTAGCTGAATCTGGGCAATTCACAAATAGTTAAACAAAAACACAGTTTATAGTTTCAAGATTTTAGTCGCCCTAATGCTTGCCTAGGCGTGGATCAGAGATGTCCTATGAACGTGATATCTAATCGTTAATCAGCACTTCAATAAACAAGTAAATGATTTAAGCAGGCAATTTGGTTTATTAGGTCCTATTGGCATGTTGTCTAGGTGCTGAAAATGATCACAAACGTTGCAGAACTAATTTTTGATATAAGTCTGATATCTAGGTGTTGGGATTGCTCTTATACTTATTTCCTATGGGCATGACTGCTACTGAAGATACTGATTTTTTATACGATTTGATTGCAGGTATGATATCAAGGTGAGTGCAATAAAAATCCTAGAACATGATTTCTAATGCACATAAGAGAATTTATGAACATGATTGTTAAGGCTGAGTTAGCAACAACCTAGAGATAGAGTTTCTAGCGCGGATGTGAACATGCGTAAATAAAAATTTAGAGAGAATTACATGATGAACCTATAAGCATGTCTTCTAATGCATACAACAACCTATATGCATGGTTTCTAATGTAGGTAGATAATCATAACAGTCCTAAGAGCAGGATTTCTACCCGATTTCCCCACAAAACAAATATAAAAGTTCCTCCCATTTTGCTAATATCTCCAATATCTGTTTTACAAGAATTATTATTACAGACCAAAGATGAATAAATAATAGAAATCATACTGCTAAACTATAGGGAGCCTGGACAAGCCGAACAAGTAAACCTGGAAAAATCAGGCCTTCAACCAAGTATGAACATGCCAATATTCTCATAGTGCACCCAATGGTATCCTGGTGTGTCAAAGTTCCCAAGGGCCTCAGGGATCCCGGGTAATGCTCACAACTGAAAATTTCTTAAAGAAACTGTAACACCCCGTACATTAGGACTAGGTGTGGATATGTTAAATGGGTATTAATCTGATATTTTAGATATATGAAGTCCTAGAGGGATGATTATTGGTGAAAATAGTTGTTTCAAAATCAAGATGGAAAGCGAGGTGTATAAGATTTGACAAAATCGACTAAGTTTGCAGAAGGTTTGTCTTCCAGCAAGGTTTAGTGAAAATGTGTAAGGAATTTGGGAAAACTCAAAGCATAAAAGTTATAAGCCTTTGAAATAGATTTCCAACGATACATTATGGAGCCCGAACAGATCTCTGTGCAACAACGTTATGCGCATTTTACAGAACAATGTATGATATGCGCGCCCTGAGCGCGCCCCGAGCGCGGCTGCGCTTCTTTTGCGGCAGTGTTACTGTGATTTTGCACGGTCAGTAGCGCGGTTAGGCCTCAGGTGCGCGTTCGCGCTCATGGTGGGTCATTTTAAAGCCCTACTTCGTCCCCCACAGCCCCAAAACATAAAAACTTGCTCTAGAAAGGGGAACTCTCAAAAACCTATCTCCTTAAGGGTCCCTCCACCATCCAAGGTAAGTTCTAATGGTGATTATAAGTTAATTTTAATTTCCCAACATCTTATTAACATGGGTAAACCCCCCATATCATTAGATATTCGATTGGGACATCATTGTTGAGAGAAGGAACCCTAGAACTCGAATTCAAGAGGAGTGAACTTCAAAAAGGTAATGTCTTCACCCTCTAATTGATTATATCACTGGATTAACGATTATAGACTCTATGTTCATGAGATATGAGTTGATGGTTTTGATAGAAAAACATGAACAATTATAGGTTTGTTATGTTGATTATTAATTATTGGTTAAGGGTATTGTTTACCTTATGGGTGATAAAGAATAATGTTGATTATAACCATTTGAGACGTTAGAATTTATCTAGGAACAAGAGAATGGGTTATTGGGTGTAGAGGCACCATTAATAAGGACCATGAAGCTTTATTTTCACCAAGTGTTTGATAAGATGCTTAAGTGACCAAAATATGAGAATTATTGCTAATATGGAATCCCTTTGACTTGTATTGATTTAGATTAAAGTTGAAAGGGTTGACAAACATTGTATTATGCTCAAGAGCAGGAAGTTAAGGTATGTGAGGCTAACTCTCTATGTTTGGAAATTTTAATGATTCTCCCTACATTACGTTTCTTTAACGACGTTACCAATTGCCTCAGAAATATAGTTAAGCCTAGTTCCTTGAATAGTTGTAGAACTTCTATTCTCTAGCTTTATAACTCATTCACCACTTTCATTCTGAACGTTGTGAGCTCAGTGCGTATTCAATATAGACTTGGGTTTGATGCCCCCGAGTCTTAGCATTGATTACTCAGTATGCCATAAACAGTTGAAGTTTCAGTGTTCATAATCAGTTCAGGAATACATGTCTCAGTCTAGTTCTATTCAGTATTCCGTATTATGTAACTCAGTGTGATCTAGTATTCCAGTATCATGTAACTCAGTGTGATTCAGTATTTCACTATCATGTATTGTAGTTTGATTCTCAGTTCCTGAATGTTGAACACCTGTATTTGGGCCTGAGGCCGTAGTTTATGCTTTATGCATGTTTGGGGCTGAGGCCGTAGTTTATGCTTTATGCATGTTTGGGCCTAAGGCTGTAGTTTATGCTTTATGCATTTTTGGGCCTGAGGCCGTAGTTATGTATATGTATACTTGGGCCTGAGGCCGTAGCTTGTGCACATATATGGGCCCGTGGCCGTAGCTTATTCAGATAAACAGGTTGTTCATCATTCAGAAGAGGGAGTATTCATATCCTTACTTCCTTTGTTCAGTTCAGTTATCAGTTATCATTTCAATTATCAGTTATCAGCTATCAGTTATCAGTTATCAGTTATCAGTTATCATTTCCATTTCAGTTTCAATAGTTATCATTTCAGTTATCAATTATCCATTCTCAGTTATCAGCTTAGTTTCAGTTTCAGCATTTATAATTATTTCTTTCAGTTGCTTTACATACCAGTGCAATTCAAATGTACTGACGTCCCTTTTGCCCGGGGCCTGCATCTCACGATGCTGGTAATGATTTACAGGTTGATGATTCAGAGCGCTAGAATTCTCGTACCAGCTATTTGGTGATCCCAGTTCTTTTGGGGCATTATCATTACTTTACAGTCTTTCAGTATTTACAGACAGTCAGTATTTTCAATACTTAATTAGAGGCTTCATAGACTAGAGTAACAGTTAGATAGAGTCTCAGGCTTTTCATGTTAAGCTATGTTGGCTGCAAATATGTTTCAGAATTGTATTAGTATTTCCGCACTTTGATTTATATCATCCAGACTTTTAGTATATTAGCATGTGTTAGTTTATCTTCTGCATTCAATATGTTATGATATCACATGTTGATTCAGCCAGCCAGTTGGTTCGCTCGGTCACATGTAGTCAGGCACCGAGTACCGTGTTACGTCCAGGCCCAGATTCGGGGCGTGACAAAGCTTGGTATCAGAGCACTAGGTTCAAGTGTCCTAGGGAGTCTATGAAGCCGTGTCCAGTGGAGTTTCCTTTATATGTGTGTGCCGGCCACACATATAAACGGTTAACTACCAAGACATCCAGGATTGTCTCATTTCTTTTTACTCTAGATCGTGCCATGAAGCTTAGAGCAATAAACCTTCTCTTCCTATCGAATCCCAAACGTATTGGATGCCCAAGCGACGCGCAGGAGAAACCTAAGGTCCTAAAGAGGATAATTGCCCAATGGGGTATAGTTACGGAGTACAGGTTGGTAAATATGATACTTGAGAGGATGTTAAAAGTCGGATGCAATGGATAGTAGTACAAATTAGAGCATAACCTTATCAGAAAAGACAAAAGCAGTTATCATGTCTTATGGTTATCAATTTACCTCAGTTATCAGTTATACAGTCTTTCAGTTAGCAAGTTTATGGTTATTTAGTACGCCAATATTCAGTTATATGTTTACCAAATATCCAATTTTTAGTGTATCAAAACTTCTGGTGACTTCTGAGTATACAGTGATGCATATGGGTTCTCAAAGAAAATGTAAGTAACAGTGATTATAGCGAAACCTTCGCATATTTTAGGTCTGGATTAAGACCAAGACCCACTGGATGGCGCAGGAACTGATTTATCAAATAATGGTATACTGTGAAGGATAAGTTTGTGCATGGTAGTGTATTCATATGTGTTTTACCTCCTAGAACAACTTCATTTAATTCTTGGAAATGGAGCCACAAGTTGGATGATGATAGTTCAGATATCAGACCCTAACATTGGTCACTATAGTTTTGGACATAAAAGAGCCTAAGGGTAAAATACCTAGGAGTCAGAAACGTTTGTTATTACCAAAGATGTGATTTCGTACAACTCATGCAAATGACTAGAAGATATGATATATGCCATGAGAACCTAGAGCAGCCAATAGTGAATTTCAGGGAACGATTTTAAGTTGTTCATATTTATTCAAGTCAGAACTAGAAGTACCACGTTAGTAAGCTACTATAAGAAGAAATTATTGATGTAAGATAAAAGATATGGCTTCCCCTTAGGTTTTGTGACTGAGTGATTACCGCGGATGTTTATAGTATGATATGATTTTGTATTATATAGAAAGTTTGGGGTTAGATAGTCTAATTTCTTTTAAGACAGATGAATTCCCTAAGTGTGATCCATGCACATAGCTTAGAAGAAAAAAAGGGTAGTGAGTAAGTTTTGAGCAGATACAACAAATTAGCAATTTCAGCAGAGCTAGTAGGAGTAATATTTGATCCACTTAGCCAGGTTGACTATAGTGAGTGGATGACAATTTGAAATACCGAACGCGTGTTAGAACCTAAAGAGTCTAAGTTAAACCCGAAGTACAGTGGCAGTGGGAAAAAAATCAGCTAGCAGTGGGAGCACAAACTATAGAAGAATAGCCTTTAGGAATTATTGTAATGTGGTTTCTCCAGGACTGACAGTGTGAGCAGAGTTAAATTATTAAGATTGTGTATGATAGCCGTGAATATGTTAGCTTTCCGTAAAGTGAATAATTTAATTTTTCCTAGTAAGAAAGATTTCTCAGAAGTAAGTTCGAAAATGAGTCGTTATTGACGTAGAGTGCAAAGAATTGCAGAAACTAAGGAAAGTTATTTGGATCCCAACAAAAAGAAAAAAAAAGGAAGGATCCGCAAGTATAAGACCTTTGGTCTAAGGGGTGATGTGATAACCATCAGTAAGTGCAGTTAAAGATTTAAAACCCGAATAGTTAGCATGGGATATGAAAAAGAAAATCAGTTCGGTAATGAGGGAAAATTGTATAATTACCACAAGGATTATGTCTAGCATGTGTAAGAAACACAAAGTGATCAAAATGATCATCGAGCTTAGTTATTGATGATAAAGTGATCACAGAAAAGCTGTAAAATCATGCCTATTTCTGTGTGATGACGGTAGTGTCATTGCATGGGACTCTAAAATTTAGAGTACATGTCAAAGACTTAGTTCATAATAATACTATAAGTGTTTTCAGGAAGTGCTTAAGAAGATAATCAAGTGTGGGAAGTATAACTCATGATTTAGGTAGATAAGAGAACTCTAGTGAAAAAAGTTCACCAGCCAAGAGGAGTTCGACTTCGGACTTCGAAGATGACGGAGTTGTTGTCTAGAACAGGACTTGTTCCCCCTTAGTAGCCGAAGAGAAGGAGAAACAATGTGATAATCCCTACGTGTTGCAGTTGAAAAGGGGAATCAAAGGTATAAGAAGATGGCTTTTGAATAAGGGGGAGATGATGGTACTTTGAGGTACCAAGACAGATGTGTGTTCCAGACATAGATGGACTTAAAGAGGGAAGATCATGTTAAAAGTCCATAATTCCAGGTATTCTTTCCATCCAGGTCCCCCAAATATACATCATGACAAAGGAGATTAATTGGTTGAACGACATGAAAAAGAATATCCCATACTTTGCGGCCAGTTGTCCGAATTGTCAGCAAGTGAAAGTCGAGCAGAAGAAAGCCTAGTGTTTTATCATAGGATACACATACTATTGAGTGGAGATGGTAAATATGGAAATTTATAACGGGATTATCTTGCTCATTTTAAAAGCATAATTTGATTGGATGATCGTAAATCGACTTACCAAGTCAGCACATTTCTTGCCAGTAAAGACTGCAGATTCAACAGAAGATTATACCAAGTTTTACATTCAGGAAATCGCCTAATTGCATGGGACTCCGTGTCCGTCATTTGGGACTGTGGTGCTCAGTTTAAAATGAACTTTTAGAAGTTCTTTCAGAAAGGATTAGGCATAAGTTTTTCATCCTCAGAAAGATGGTCAGGCAGAGCGCATTATTCAAACTTGAGGATATCCTTGATTTTTAAAGGCAATTGGGATGATCACATACCTCTAATTGAGTTTTCTAATAATAACGCCTACCATTCTAGTATCAAGATAGCACTGTGAGAGACTCTGTATAGGCGAAGGTGTAGATCTCCAATTGGTTGGTTCAAAGTTGGTGAAGAGGAGTTGTTGGGACCAAAAATTTGGTCTATCAGACTATAGAGAAAGTTAAGCTGATTCAAGAGCATTTGAATATGACTCTGAGCCGCCAAAAGTCCTATTGGAACGTGCGGCATTGAGACCTAGAGTTTCAAGTTGATGATTGAGCGTTTCTAAAAGTTTCGCCTATGAAAGGAGTTATGAGATTTGGGAAGAAGGGTAAGCATAATCCCTGCTATATTGGGCCATATAGAATCTTGCAAAGGATCGGCCAATTAGCTTATAAATTGGAGTGGCCACCAGAATTTGTGGCTATTAGCCACCACTTCACGTGTCATGTTATAACATTCATATTTCCAGTACTCAGATACTCATGTCAGTTCAGTACTCAGATACTCATGTCAGTCCAATACATAGATATTCATGCCAGCTTAGTACTCTGATATTGATGTTACTTCAATTCTCAAATATTCCTGCCAGTTCAATATTCATATACCTATGTTAGTTTAGTATTCACGTATCCATGGCAGACCAATATTCAGTCAATGCAGTAGTCATTCAGTTCAGTATCTCAACAATTCAGTAATCGTGTATCCATTCAGTTTAGTATGCAAGTGTTAATGGAACTTCATGTTTCCACCATACCCTTTAAGGTCCGTAGTTAGCAAAAGTTACAGTCAGGACAATCATTTGAGGACGAATGATCCCAAGGGGGAGATAATATAACACCCCGTACATTCGGACTAGGTGTGGATATGTTAAATGGGTATTCATCTGATATTTTAGACATATGAAGTCCTAGAGGGATGATTATTGGTGAAAATAGTTGTTTCAAAATCAAGATGGAAAGTGAGGTGCATAAGATTTGACAAAATCGACTAAGTTTGCAGAAGGTCTATCTTCCAACAGGGTTTAGTGAAAATGTGTAAGAAATTAGGGAAACCTCAACGCATGAAAGTTGTAGGACTTTGAAATAGCTTTCCAACTATATATTATGGAGCCCGAACGGATCTCTGTGCAGAAAGTTATGCATATTTTACAGAATAGTGTACGATATATGCGCCCTGAGCGCGCCCCGAGCGCGGCCGCGCTTCTTTTGAGGCAGTGTTACTGCCATTTTGCGTGGTCAGTAGCACGGTCAGGCCTACAGGTGCGCGGGCGCGCTCATGGGGGGTCATTTTAAAGCCCTACTTCGTCCCCCACAGCCCCAAAACATAAAACTTGCTCTAGAAAGGGGAACTCTCAAAAACCTAACTCCTTAAGGGTCCCTCCACCATCCAAGGTAAGTTCTAATGGTGATTATAAGTTAATTTTAATTTCCCAACATCTTATTAACATGGGTAAACCCCCCATATCATTAGATATTCGATTGGGACATCATTGTTGAGAGAAGGAACCCTAGAACTCGAATTCAAGAGGAGTGAACTTCAAAAAGGTAATGTCTTCACCCTCTAATTGATTATATCACTGGATTAACGATTATAGACTCTATGTTCATGAGATATGAGTTGATGGTTTTGATAGAAAAGCATGAACAATTATAGGTTTGTTATGTTGATTATTAATTATTGGTTAAGGGTATTGTTTACCTTATGGGTGATAAAGAATAATGTTGATTATAACCATTTGAGATGTTAGAATTTATCTAGGAACAAGAGAATGGGTTATTGGGTGTAGAGGCACCATTAATAAGGACTATGAAGCTTTATTTTCACCAAGTGTTTGATAAGATGCTTAAGTGACCAAAACATGAGAATTATTGCTAATATGGAATCCCTTTGACTTGTATTGATTTAGATTAAAGTTGAAAGGGTTGACAAACGTTGTATTATGCTCAAGAGCAGGAAGTTAAGGTATGTGAGGCTAACTCTCTATGTTTGGGAATTTTAATGATTCTCCCAACACTACGTTTTTTTTACGACGTTACCAATTGCCTTAGAAATATAGTTAAGCCTAGTTTCTTGAATAGTTGTAGAACTTCTATTCTCTAGCTTCATAACTCGTTCACCACTTTCATTCTGAATGTTGTGAGCTCGGTGCGTATATAGACTTGGGTTTGATGCCCCCGAGTGTTAGTATAGATTACTCAGTATGCCATAAACGGTTGAAGTTTCAGTGTTTATAATCAGTTCAAGAATACATGTCTCAGTCTAGTCCAATTCAGTATTCCAGTATTATGTAACTAAGTGTGATTCAGTATTCCAGTATCATGTAACTCAGTGTGATTCAGTATTTCACTATCATGTATTGCAGTTTGATTCTCAGTTCCTGAATGTTGAACACCTGCATTTGGGCCTGAGGCCGTAGTTTATATGCTTTATGCATACTTGGGCCTGAGGCCGTAGTTTATGCTTTATGGATGTTTGGGCCTGAGGCCGTAGTTTATGCTTTATGCATGTTTGAGCCTAAGGCCGTAGTTTATGCTTTATGCATTTTTGGGCCTGAGGCCGTAGTTATGTATATGTATACTTGGGCCTGAGGCCGTAACTTGTGCACATATATATTGGGCCCGAGGCCGTAGCTTATTCAGATAAACAGGTTGTTCGTCATTGAGAAGAGGGAGTATTCATATCCTTACTTCCTTTGTTCAGTTCAGTTATCAGTTATCAGTTATCAGTTATCAGTTATCATTTCAGTTATCAGTTATCAGTTCAGTTATCAGTTATCAGTTCAGTTATCAGTTATCATTCCAGTTATCAATTATCCATTCTCAGTTATCAGCTTAGTTTCAGTTTCAGCATTCATAATTATTTCTTTTAGTTGCTTTACATACCAGTGCAATTCAAATGTACTGACGTCCTTTTGCCCGGGGCCTGCATCTCACGATGCAGGTAATGATTTACAGGTTGATGATTTAGAGCGCTAGGATTCTCGTACCAGCTATTTGGTGATCCCAGTTCTTTCGGGGCATTATCATTACTTTACAGTCTTTCAGTATTTACAGACTGTAAGTATTTTCAATACTTAATTAGAGCCTTCATAGACTAGAGTAATAGTTAGACAGAGTCTCAGGCTTTTCATGTTAAGCTATGTTGGCTGCAAATATGTTTTAGAATTGTATTCGTATTTCCGCACTTTGATTTATATCATCCAGACATTTAGTATATCAGCATGTGTTAGTTTATCTTCCGCATTCAGTATGTTATGATATCACATGTTGATTCATCCAACCAGTTGGTTCGCTCGGTCACATGTAGTCAGGCACCGAGTACCGTGTTACGTCCAGGCCCAGGTTCGGGGCGTGACAGAAACTTTTTGTGAGAAAGTTTTGAGAGCCAGCCCCAGTGTGTCAAAGTTCAGAGGAGTCTCATGGACTCCTAGGCAATGCTCACACTGGAGGGGCAGAACCCTAGGTGCTCTAAGAATAGGAGTTGAAAACAGGAGATGGTTTTAAGAAAATAGTTTTGGATTTTTAGGAGGTAAGGAGCAAACAGATTCATTCAACACTTAGAAACAGGTATACAGAAACAGGATCACTTCAACAATATACAGAAACAGGATCACTTCAAGCAAAGTTTCAACTTAGTTTACTAGTTGTTACTAGGTAGGTATACAGACAGGTATTAAGCAAAAAAATGGCATGCTGGGGTCAGATTACAAATCAGACAGTCATATACAAAGGGGTAGCAGGGATTGGGAGCATGGAAATTATCAGTCTGCTAGGGGGTGAACACTTAAAACAAGGCAGGAAACATGCCAGTTGAGAAACAAGTAGACATGGATCTAATTTACATATAAACAAACATGTAAACATGCTGAAAGCAGGAAACACATAGATTTGATTAAACATAAGTAGACAAACAAAGAGTAGAAAATTGTGATAGAGGAAGAGAGCAAGAACTTTGTGTGTCTTTCTATGTCTGTGTGCGTGTGTGTGAAAGAAAAAGAGTGAGGCTTATATAGCATTGAGTAGAGTAGAGTAAATAAGGTAAAGCAGTCTAAAGGTTTGCAAATAAGGCAAAGAAAACAATCAGTCAATCAATTAGGCATGACAGGGCCAATCAATAGGAAAAAATCATGGGATTATATCCAAAATAACTCGGAATTGAGGTCTAAATAAGGTAAGTGGTAAGTCTGATAGCTAATTAGAGTCAGAACACTAAAAATCCGGCAAGTAACAAGCAATTAGTCACACAAATATGGTAACACAAGTAAATTAGCGACCAATCTGGAGTTGGTAAGTCAATCAGCCCACGAATTAAGCTTAACAGGAACAATTACGACAAGTAGTACCAATTAGGAGTCCTAAAAATAAGGAAAGTAAATAAAATTACAGGAAGTGATCGCCTCAGTAAACAAAGAAAATTCCAAACCCTAGGCAGTTTAGGTACTCAGTCAATCACTCAAAATAACGGACAAATATTGGAGCGAACAATGAAATAATCAAACAAACTAAAAACTAGAACATAGTCATGCAAGAATCAGTAGAAAAAGAGAATCAAACACATAGGAATTTTTTTAGAAAAGTTTCGCAGAAACAGACGAAGTGAAACCCTAGTTCTTAGAGAATATTAGGATCGATTAACAGCAAGGAAATAGAAGATCTTTAAAGAAAAATGCTATAGAAACTCAAAATCTTTTTTGATCCAAAAAGATTTGAACAGCAAATAACAAAGAAGCAAAACCCTAATCTAGAGGGATACTAAACTCGATTAACAATAAAGAGAACAAGATATTTTAAACGAAAACTACCGGATTAACTCAAAATCACTCCAGATCTACAAAGATCTGAAAAGATTCACGTTGAAAAGATGAAGGTTTTTGAGAAAAGGGCGGGGTAAAGGAGAAATCTAACCACAACCACAAAACCAACGAGACTCACAAACGTTAATGAACACAAAGTGGTGTTCATAAGGAAACAAAAAGCCTAGGTCGACTTTGAATCGAACCTCTTCGAAGTTCCCTCACAAAACAACATGAATCGAACATCCAGCAGAGGTAATAGGTTAGATAGGGTAGCAAAACCCCAAATAACCCCATATTAGGTCAGGGGTCAAAGGGATTTGGGAGGTTTAGAGGTGACGGCGCATCTAAGGTTTGAATGGTCTCAGAGAGAAGAGAGTGAGGGATTCAAGGGCGGCGGGGTGTAACAAATGACCAGGGTTAGGTGGTCGTTTGGGTTAAAAAAGGAAAGGGTGATCGTGGACCGTTGATCTCAAAGATCAACGGCCACGATTAGAAGGGATTTGGGTCGGGTAGAGGTCGTTTGGTTTTGGGCTGGGTGATTTCGCTTAGGTTAATTTAAATTGGGCTGAGAGGGTCTGAATTTGGATACAATTAAGGGGCTATTTGTTAAATACCCAATTTTTTAATAAAATAATTTTTAAAAATAGCTAATTAAATGATAAAAAATGATTTTTATGCGTGAAGGTGATTTAAAATAATTACTTAATATTATAAAAATATAAAAAGTTATTTACTGTATAGGTAATGTAATTATGCATATGGATGGGCTATTATTGCAAAATGTGCAATTATAGTCTTAAAATGCAACTGTAATTGTAGAAAATGCAATTAAAAATATTTGAACACTTATATGATTATAAATGATGAATTTAGATGACTAAATCATTGTAAGGTAATATGAGGGATACTTATTGAATATTTATATACTTAAAATGTAGAAATAAATTGATTTAAGGCCTTTAAAAATTATAGAAAAGATTGTAAAAATACTTGTGCATGTTCGTAAATGCATGTACAATATTTTGAAAGTATGTATGCATGTTTAAAAATATATGAGGGAAAAATTGGGTATCAACAGTTGCCCCTCTTACTCGGAAGGATGAAAGAGTTTTCGGGTATAGAAATGATGACCGATTTTGACCGAATGTGTGTTCTAAAAAATAGAGGCCGAACCCTGGTCTTTGAGTTGCCTACATATCCCTGGTTTTACAAGAATCAGGCCATGTGTAGTTTTGGACCCAACGGTGAATGAAGCCGATGGAAAGGTTCTTTTGTGAAGGGTAATGTTGGATGGAGTTATGATTGTGAGTTTGGAGTGTAACAGATGTATTACAGGGCAGATATCTGAATGGTCACAAAGTAAGGTGGTTAATTGATGGGAATTGGTTGTAATGGCAAAGTGAAAATGGTATGAGCGGAAACTGGAGCGAAGATCGCTCCTGTTTGGAGAACGGCTACCTCCTGGATTACCTGCAAAACTCAAAATACGATGCGTGCAAGTATATAGATTACTGCAAGAATTTAAACGTGATGCGACTTCCCTTTAGAATATGAAAGATTGTCTTTGGACAAGTTGATGACGTCCTTAGACTATGATGTCCCGGGCCATGAATTATGAGATAGGAGATTCACAGGCCATGAAATGATGTTCTCGGGCCATGAGGATGGTGCCTCTGAACCATGACGCCTTTGAATAATGATGTGCACGTATTGAGAGATCCTCAGGCCATGACATGGTGTCTTCAGGTTGTGAGGATGATGCCTTTGGACTATGACGCCTTTGGACAGGTTGGCTATATGTCAGCCCATGAAGTGCAGAGATATGATACTGAAAGTGATAGCAAGACAAAGCTTAGTCTTGTGCGGAGTTTGGGGGCAGAGCTTAGCCCGAGGGAAGAAGATAGTGCCAAGTTTAGAATAGAGCAACATTAATGCAGAGGGTAACCAAGCTTAGTCTTACGAGAAGGCAGTGCTTACCCTAATTCAAATATGGAGGCAGGGCTTAGCCTCATGCAAGATTTGAGACAGGGCTTAGTCTCATGCAAAGAGAAGGCAGTGCTTAGCCTTATGTAGATATGGAGGCAGGGCTTAGCCTCTTGCAATATTTGAGACAGGACTTAGTCTCATGCAAAGAGGAGGCAGTGCTTAGCCTTATGCAGATATGGAGGCAAGGCTTAGCCTCATGTAATATTTGAGACAAGGCTTAGTCTCATGCAAAGAGAGGGAAGTGCTTAGCCTTATGCAAATATGGAGGCAGGGCTTAGCCTCATGCAGGACTGGAGACAAGGCTTAGTCTCATGCAAAGAGAAGGCAGTTCTTAGCCTTATGCAAATATGGAGGCAGGGCTTAGCCTCATGCAAGATTTGAGACAGGACTTAGTCTCATGCAAAGAGAAGGCATCTCTTAGCCTTATGTAGATATGGAGGCAGGGCTTAGTCTCATGCAAAGAGAAGGCAGTGCTTAGCCATATGCAAATATGGAGGCAGGGCTTAGCCTCATGCAGGACTGGAGATAAGGCATAGTCTCATGCAAAGAGAAGGCAATGCTTAGCCTTATGCAAATATGGAGGTAGGGCTTAGCCTCATGCAGGACCGAAGACAAGGCTTAGTATCATGCAATGAGAAGGCAACGCTTAGCCTTATGCAAATATGGAGGCAGGGCTTAGCCTCATGCAGGAGTGGAGACAAGGCTTAGATTCATGCAAGGAGAAGGCAACGCTTAGCCTTATGCAAGAAGGGAGGCAGGGCTTAGCCTCATGCAGGAGTTGAGACAGGGCTTAGTCTCATGAAAAGAGAAGGCAATTCTTAGCCTTATGCAGCAAACAAGTAGCAAATAGGAGTAGAATATTTCTTAGGTGGAGTTATATTTGCGTCTGGTGGCTTGTTTGATAGTGACTTTGATATGTGTATGCTTGCGAATACTCCTGTTATGTCCACTGTGCCTGCACCCATAGAAAAGTCGTGAGTTTTGTAATGGGAGGTTGGTTCGTGCCTTTGTCTGCTGGCCGGCGGTGCTTTGTTCCGTTTTGGAGGCCCTGTTTGAGTTGGCCTGGGTAGCACCTGGCTGTCACGAAAATAGAGTTTTCGAAAATACGCATTTATTGATGAAAATAGAGTTATTTTAGAAAACATAGTGAAATATTAAGTAATTTTAGATGAACTAGTGACTGTAACACATTTCAGAGACATTGTAGCTTTCTTGTATTAGAATTTTGAGGGTCCTCCTCAAAATTCTGCCCCAGTTTGGTAAATGATCCTTCGGCCGCTTTGCGTGTGACGAAACTTGCTGAACCTTCTCTAGAATTTTGGGAATCCTTCTCAAAATTCTGCCCCATTTTCTTAACCAATTTCTGACTGTCTGGCATATGAAGGCGTTGGCTGGACTTGCTCCAGAATTTTGAGGGTCCTCCTTAAAATTCTGCCCCAGTTTCTTGTTCTGAGGGAAAATGAAGATTTTATTAAGATATGACCGAACCCACAGGGCTGTCACACCTCCTTTTTACGCACCTAACCCGAAGGATAAGTGTATAAGGGAGTTTTTCCATTTAAAGTGACATTATTCGAAATGGGATTATTTATTTAATTTTTAGAGTCGCCACTTGGGATAGGACGGGCTTTTGGTGTCCCAAGTCACCGATTTAATTTAAATCCCAGATCGAGGAATATTTCGACCTCCCAATTGGAGTCTGCGAACCAGAAATTCTGTGTAAGGAATTCTGTTGACCCGAGGGAAGGTGTTAAGCACCCCCGGATCCCGTGGTTCTAGCACGGTCGCTTAAATTATCATAAATGGCTAAAATCTGATTTTACTACAAGCTCCAACCTATTGTGCAATTTTAAGAATTATTCAACCGCTTTTAGTTTATTTATACGGAAGTGAACGTCGTTTAAGAGCGTGCTTTTGGATCACGTCACATGAAATGCACCCGGATCCTCAACACCTCTTATTCAACGTTTGGGGATTTGGATTTGGGTTGCATGAAATGCACACCCCAGTTTAGGAGAGTAATATTATTAACATTCTCGCCCAAGGCACATAGCGTGTTGATATCTCTGCGGGACGCCATGGAAATTTGCTAAATGGCTTTCCCAATTTCTAAAATATTTTAATATAAGCATTTAATGAGGGCCCCGCAACTTATGAATTTGTTTGGCGAGGCTCGTCCCACTTTTATTTAAAGGATATCCTAAAGTATGCTGTGATTTTCTATTTAATTTTGTCTCCAAAGGGCCGAAATAATCAATGTTATAAAATTCGGGCTTCGAGTTCAAGTCCGGATTCAAACAAAAGGACAAAGCCCTTTAATTTAAACCCACCACCTAACTTGAAAGCCCAATTTATATTATATTAAACTATGAAGTAGGGCATCTAAACCAATTCCACAATAATGAATTTCAGCATACTTTGGACGAGAGTCCATCAAACAGTGGGCTTATTCAGGAGCCCAAATTGAGAGTAAATTGTATTTGTGGAGTTATGCTATGCTCCATTTTATGAAGCCAATTGTAATTGGGCTCTTATCACTTGACCAAGCCCAAGTCTCACAGGATGTCCGATTTTATTGTGAATTAAACGAAATACAATCCTGATTTCAAATTGGCCTATCAAACTCTTTTTAGAGTTATTGTAATAAGGGATCCGTTCATTTTAAAACTAAGCAACCGTATTATGGACATGTAAATTCATGAGTAGTCACTGGTGTCCTCTCTAGTTTTGAGTAAACAACGTAACAAACAAAGCCTTGTGATGAACTGGCTAATTTCATCAAAACTAAAATCATGTTTTAAGTTTGATTATCAAACATGACAACAGGACTAACACGAATTAAGCCTAACACTGTTCAACAGAGTATTTATATGGTTCTAAAGCATATAACAGTCGGTTAAGTCACAGTCCATACAGTCCTATCAATGTACATGTTATAGTGTCCAAATGAATACAAAATTGCATTGTATTTAAACAAAGGTAAAATACAGCTTGCACTCCAATTTTTCTTCCAATTTGACTATACATCAGACTCGCATTCATAAGTCATTTGAGGCCAAAATAAGTACCTGGAATTTGAGGCAAACAAAAAGGGAAGAAGTCAGCAGCAGTATACAGCAATCAACAGCGGCTTTGGATGATTTTTAACCCAGAAATGATATTATGCAGCCAGCAATCAATTTCAAATGAATATCACCAGTGAAAAACTCAACACCAGCTTGAATCAGCTCAAATAAACCCAAAAATGACCCCAGGAACTTCTGAAATCCACAATTACAGAAACACCCGACAATTCAAGCCATTTTCAACCCTTGGATAAGCTGGAGTTTTAATTCAGAACATGAGAGCTTTCAAACTATCCTACAAATTTCAATGGAATAGTGATTTTTTGGAGTTTTTGTTGCCTCCCGTTTGCAGAAGCTTTTCAGTATGTTTTTAGGCTCCTCTCTCTCTCTTGAGCCTCAAGTAACAATGCCTTTATAGGCAAGTTACTAGGGCAGCCTTAGGGATTCAGTTATTTCATTTTAATCCCTCTCCAATTTTCCTTTTTGCTACTTAATCCCTCATTTTCTTACTTGTGTCACAAGTTAGCACACTACAATTACTGAAATTACATTGAAGTCCTACTTTGGAAGATCCTAGAAGATTCTAGTTTCAACTACCATGTGCTATCTAATCCTAAATGTCTAAGCTACCCTTGAATTCATCCTAAAATTACTAACCCCTGAACCTATTTTGCAATTATTAA
>NW_017671161.1:247755-332072 GCF_001879085.1 Nicotiana attenuata
TGCGGCTTGCAAGCTGTTTTCGAACCGAAGCTCCTGAACCTGTTTTTCCAATGCTCCAATTCGAGCTCTGTACTCCTTTTCTTTAGCCAACCAATCCCACTGTACCTGAGCCTCGCTTGTTAATTGTTGCACATGTGGCCTTTTGGCGGGTCTCTCGGGGATTTGAAACCTTTTACCAAACCAAACCAAATATTTGGGATCTACTTCACCTCTGGCCCGGTCCTGTACTATAGTTTTAGGCTCAAGATACCTGCACTCATTCCAGATTTTCCGGATTTGGCCTTCAGGGAATGCAGCTTTTGGGCCCAACTCAATGACTTGCCCACTCAGGTCCTCATCACCGTGTACCGTCTGAAATCTTCCAAATTGTCGCAAGACTCGGTAAGGAGCATAAGGCTGAATGCTTCGCATACCCATCAAAAGAATATAGGGGACCTCCGCTGATGTGTATATAGCTTCAGTAGCGGGAAGCCATCCATAAGCCCAATCAACTTTATCTGCAGTGAGGGATCTTAAACATGACGACCAGGCCTCAGTACCCTCCGGGAACTCAATACCTGTAACTCGGGTCTCGAATTCTGCGATACAACTCAACCCGGTTAAACCGTAATTCATGTAGCCTGTGCGGTGACAGAGATGTTCCTGTATCCATAACTGCAAGAGCACATTGCAGCCTTGAAAGAATTTCTCCCCTTCTCGACATTTGGTCAGAGCTCGATATATTTCTGCTACAATCAAAGGAGCCACTGTGCTAGTAGGTTTCTTTATGGCAACATCTAGCATGCCTACTAGACCAAGGTCTATGTGACCGTCTTTCCTGGGACAAACTAACACTCCCAAAAAGGCCACCATGAAGGCTAATCCGCGTCGGGCTTCCCATTTGTCTTTGTTTCCAGCATGTGTCAATCCTGTATTGGGTTCCTCAATGCCTTTGGGGTTACCATACCGGTGATACAAGAAATGTAGTGTACAGCACCCTTCCGCCAAATGTGGGTCTTGAATATCCCGACTAATGTTCAACAAATCTAAAAACCTGTGAAGAGTTACCGGCCGTGGAGCCAAAGGGAATCTACCACGGAGGTTCCCATTTAGACCTGCGTATCCGGCGATCTCTTCTAATGTAGGCGTGAGCTCAAAATCTGAAAACCGAAACACATTACGGGTCGGGTCCCAAAATGGTATTAGTGCCTCAATGATATCTGTTCTTGGCTTGATTTTTAATAAATCTACGAGACCGCCCAGGCTTTTGATCACAGTATCTCTGCTTCCTTTTCCCAAGTCATGCCACCACATATGGAGTTTCAAAGGGATCTCGCTCAGGACTGAGAAGGTTTCGATGTCACTTGAATTCATCCTGCATATTTATTTTAGGGGAATTTAATGACTTATTTTGAAAAATGGCTATTTATGCAAAAATTCTTTACTTAGAAAATAAGGACTTGGATTTGCAAATACGGCCTTTCAGCACTTCTGGAAGGAAGATTTTAACGCTGTTCCTGCAAACCATTTGAAAATGACTCAGGGTGGCCATTCTTGCAAAAACGGCCTTCCGGCGTCCTTTTGGGGACATTCGGCTTATTTTGTAAAACAAGAGTGGCATCACCCAATGTATTTGACAAAAATTAAATTTTTGGTATTTTGGCTATCTTTGCAAAAAGGGCGGTTGGGCCCGATGAGGGTTGCCTACGTATCTCACATCCGGCGAGAATCAAACCGGCGTAGTTCGGGCAGATTTGCCAAAATCAAAAAATGTATTTTTGAACAACAATTTTCTTCCTTCCTTTTTTTCGAATATTTTCTTTTTCTTTTTTTTTTTCATTTTTCCGGCAGCATTTCGGTACTATTTGGGCATTGGGGTTTTCAAAACAAATGGTCACCCTCACTTAGTCCTAACACTGCCTATTTCCTCAATTTTCACTTATTTAGACATGCCAGTCAACATGCAAAGCCGAGCAAATAAATGCGCAAGTAGCACGTAAGATGCATCAGGATGGTCAATTCATTTCAGGTCACCTGTCCTAGACGGACCCAACCCCTGTGTTGAGTCCCCTAAGTCAAATGCACATGATGCAAACAAACGTCCTACTAGGGATCCGGCATGAGTTTTTGTTCTTCTAGGTTTAACCCTAGGTTTATTGGTCTAGACCTGGCTTACCCGAGCGGACAACTCGGGCCGAGGGGGAGGCAGCGTACCGGGGATACAGAAGCTCCGCCGGCTTTGCAACTTATCCAACCTCGTTCTAAATGGGAAAAGACTCTAAACAGAAGAGAAGCTACACGAAGTGCACCCTTCTCCATGATGTAGAAGACTCAGCAAGAGGAAGGGATTCGTGACAGTTTATATATACAATTTCAACAAATATCAAAGCGGTAAAACATTTAGCACATATAGCATGGAACATGTAGAAAATCAGGTAAAGCCAAATATAACAATTGTACTAAGCTCGAATTCTTGAACCCTGAATCGAAATTCTGGGTTCGGATCCCCAGCAGAGTCGCCAGAGCTGTCACACCTCCTTTTTACGCACCTAACCCGAAGGATAAGTGTATAAGGGAGTTTTTCCATTTAAAGTGACATTATTCGAAATGGGATTATTTATTTAATTTTTAGAGTCGCCACTTGGGATAGGACGGGCTTTTGGTGTCCCAAGTCACCGATTTAATTTAAATCCCAGATCGAGGAATATTTCGACTTCCCAATTGGAGTCTGCGAACCAGAAATTCTGTGTAAGGAATTCTGTTGACCCGAAGGAAGGTGTTAGGCACCCCCGGATCCCGTGGTTCTAGCACGGTCGCTTAAATTATCATAAATGGCTAAAATCTGATTTTATACATGTTCAAACCTATAGTGCAATTTTTAGGATTATTTAGTTATTTTTACGAAAAGCAAACGCCGTTTAAGAGCGCGTTTTTGGATCACGTCACATGAAATGCACACGGATCCTCAACACCTCTTATTCAACGTTTTGGGATTTGGATTTGGGTTGCATGAAATGCGCACCCGAGTTTAGGAAAGTAAAATTTATTAAAAGCGCGCCTAAAGTGGCTAACGTCTTATTAACTTGGCGGGAAGCCATGAAAATTCGCTAAATGGCATGTCCCGAACTTCTAAAATATTTTTGATAAAGCATTTAATGAGGGCACCGCAATTTATGCATTTTTTATTCGGCGAGGCTCGTCCCACTTTTATTTAAAGGCCAATCCTACAGTAAACTAAGATTTCCTATTTATTTTTGTCTCAAAAAGGGCATAATTAATTTACAATTATAAATCCGGGCCTCGAATTCAAGTCCGAATTCAAACAAAAGGGAGAACCCTCTTAATTTGAGTCCACCACTTAACGCGAGAACCTAAATCTATATTTGCAAATTGATTCCCATGTTCCTAATGTAATTTTAATGGATTTTAGCTTCCAGCGATTTTGGGTCTGAACGATTGGCCCAGAAAAAAAAACAATACAGTTCATATTGAAGCTTACCCAGTTTTGGGCTTAAAATTGAGTCCAACTTCAGCGGCTTAAACAGGGGACTCAGTATTGAATTTCTGTGGGCTAACACAAGTCTCCATAATATTTGGGCTTGCTTGTTATGCAGCTGGGTCAACGTTGGACCCAGTCTTTTAGCACTTTGGGCCCAAGGATGAGCCCAATTTGAAGTAAAATTGAAGCTGGGACTCAAGATCAAGTCCCTTCAGGCCCAAAACTTAACAAAATAAGGCTAGCTCTTTTCGCTTTACTTTTAAATTGTAAATAAATAGACAAACTATATTAATTAACAGGTTAAAAACTAAAGAACGATTGGATATTTTTTTTTCATTTGTTGCATATTCAAAGCTCTAGTCCAATGCCCTCAAAACTAAGACTATGGGAGTCAAACACTGAAATACTGAACTGTTTCAAACATCTATTAGGTGTATAATTAACACCGGTGTCAGCACACACACATTGGTCCTAAAATCATTTTCCGACTTATACAATATTTCAAATCTAACACTATACTGAAATTAAACTATACTAAAGCTACCACTACCAAATAGAATATATATGAGTCCAACAGTCCATGTACACAATTTCTCGAGCATTCTACCAAACTAACAAGCTACGAGTCTTCAATGGAATGAAAAGCAACATGAATTTCAGTAACATCACTACTATGAATGAACTAGATTGCATGCCATCACACTACACTACTAACTTCAGGAATTTTTAAAGCAGATGATTGATAGAACAACCATTCATTCATGTATTCTTCAAACAATTACAGCTTTCCTATTTTTCATCTCAACCCTTAGAGAATCAAGGAATACCTGGAAATTGGACAAAGAAAATGAGCAGAAGTGAGACAACAAGTGAAAGCCAGCAGTAGTCAACAGCAGGAAATACCCCAGCAAACCAGTCTCAAAACCAAAACAGTGTTCAAACAGCCTACCCCAAAACGATTTCACTTAAGTGCAAACCCAAAACTTCAACATCAGATCTTGAAACCAAATTCAATCTATTTTTTTAAGCCCTAAATGAACCAAAAATGCTCCAGAATTAGAGGAGCTTCAAAAATCAGAGCATCAGCAATGGAACAGTTTTTTTTAGCAATTTTGGCCGCCTAGAACTTTTAGGGATTTTAGCCCTTTTTTAAAATCTGCCTTGAGCCTCAAGTAACAATGCCTTTATAGGCAAGTTACTAGGGCAGCCTTAGGGGTTCAGNGGATTGTTTTAACAATGAAACCCTCAAAGATCTCAAAAAAAACTTGAATGGAACAGTGTTTTTAGGAGTTTTTAGCTGCCTAGAATTTTCAGGATTTTTCAATGCTTCCAAAAATCCCCCTTGAGCCTCAAGTAACAATGCCTTTATAGGCAAGTTACTAGGGCAGCCTTAGGGATTCAGTTATTTCATTTTAGTCCCTCTCCAACTTTCCTTTTTGCTACTTAATCCCTCATTTTCTGACTTGTGTCACAAGTTAGCACACTACAATTACTGAAATTATATTGAAGTCCTACTTTGGAAGGTCCTAGAAGATTCTAGTTTCAACTACCATGTGCTATCTAATCCTAAATGTCTAAGCTACCCTTGAATTCATCCTAAAATTACTAACCCCTGAACCTATTTTGCAATTATTAACCCTTGATCTTGGTCTCAATTTACCAAATTACCATTATCATCTATAATCCAATCGATTAAACTAATCAATGCCAACTAATCAAGCTAAACTTACTAATGAATTGAAAACTAAACTTAAAGAATTATTGCTACATTTACTGAATTAAACTAACTATCAGATTTCAGCTATACCCAATTCATTCAATATAAAAATCAGAGTTCCCACTCAAACAGTCCCGCAAAATCAGAACATCATAAAATAAAACTATCAAATAAATCGAATTGCAGAGTTAACACAGACTCAAATTCATCAAAAACTATTATCAATTAAACTAATGAAACAAAACACATTTAATCATGTTTTACTCTAACAATTATTACTAATTAACAGAGAACAATTTACTTAACAGTAGACCTATTAATTCAAAACAGGCATGCAGATAAACAGAAATAAAGAAAAATAAAAAAATGAAATAACAATCAGAACTTACTGATGAAAACTCCAACCGGCCATTAATGTTTGAATCCTCCGGGATTCTTGACGCATAACATCCCTAATCGTGTGTTTTCCAAAAGAACACACATGATTAGGGAAGTTATGGTCGAAAATCCCCAAGATTTTCTAATTTAGGGTTCTGCCGGATTTTGATCGGATATTTGGGCAATTCTGGCCATATTTGAGATATGTGGCTATGGGGGTTGGATAGAGGAGGTCAAGGCGGTCCCATGGTGTTAATTTGGGACCGTTTGGCATAACTTGCGACTTGGCCGGAAAATTTCGAATGGATATTCGACGGGTTCTGGTAAGATTTGGAGGCAACGGGTAGTGGATTTGAGTAGAGGAAGAAAAGGGGAATCTGGGGTGTAAATTTTGTGGTCATTGGAACATCGCCGCCGGCGGCGGCGGACGGAGGAGGGGCGGTGGAGCTAGGGCGGAGGGCAGTGGTAGCTGGCGGTGTAGAGTGGAGGCCGGCGGAGCTTAGGTTTGTACGAGGAAGGCAAGTTTTGTCTCAAAATTTTCTAAATAATTCGGACAATTTTATGTAAAATTGGGATTAAGCTTGAACCGTTGGATATGGGGGAAATGAACGGTGGTGATCAAACGACGTCAAAACGACGTCGTTTTGTCATGAAAGGGACTGGACCGGGTTAGGGATTAGATTGGGCCTGGGCATGGGGTGATTTTGGTCCGGTTTTTCTTGGTTTGTTTGGGCTGGCTTGCTCATTTCAGAGCTGGCCCAACAAATTAAACCTATTTTCTTTTCTTTTCTTCTTTTTATTGTTTATTTATTCTATTTATTTTCTTTTCAAAATTAACAAAATCTAAGTTAAATCCCAAACTAATTAATTTCCAAAAAGGAACTAAATCCTAATTTTAAAAGAAAAATTAAGCAAAAAGTGACATTAAAAGAACAAAATATGTAAACGATTTATTATTATTTTTTGGTATTTTTCTCTTATTTAGTAATATTAATTGATTAAAATATAAAATCTAATTCTAAATGCAAACGTACTATTTTTGTACTTTTTTTTTTTATGAATTATAGCAAGTTAAAATGCACACGAAAAATGCAAACGAGACACAAAATCATGCAATTAATTCCTAAAAATTCTAATTCTAATGAATTTATAGGAGTAAATTAAGCGTGGCAAAAATCACATGCTCACAAGGGCTGCCTACGTATCCCCTCTTAAACGGGAATCAGGTCAAGCGTATTTCAGTTACATCATATGAAGGAGTGTAAACAATCTAAACATAGTATCTCATGACTGCATTTGAATTGATTGATTTTGGCCAAACTTCTCCGTCCATTTCTGCAAGTATGAGTGCTCCTACTATTAGCACCCTATGAACCATGTAAGGACCTTGCCAGTTAGGAGAATTTCCTTTTGGCTTCATCTTGATGTGGGAAGATCTTTTTCAGTACCAACTGTCCTAGTGCGAATTGCCTTGGTCTGATCCTTTTGTTGAAAGCTCTGGACATTCAGTTTTGATAAAGCTGACCGTGACATGCTGCGTTCATTCTTTTTCCGTCTATGAGGGCTAGTTTCTCATAGCGGCTCCTTATCCATTCTGCATCGCTGGGTTCGGCTTCCTGTGTGATCCTTAAAGAAGGAATTTCTACCTCGGTTGGAATGACAACTTCGATACCATAAACCAGTAAATAGGGGGTTGCCCCGGTTGATGTGCTAGTGCGGTACCCCAATAAGGTAAAGGGTAACTTCTTGTGCCATTGTTTGTGGTTTTCTACCATCTTCATTAGTATCTTCTTGATGTTCTTGTTAGCAGCTTCCACAACTCCATTCATTTAAGGTCTGTATGCTGTGGAATTTTTGTGCTTGATTTTGAAAGTTTCACACATGGCTTTCATCAAATCACTGTTGAGATTGGCGGCGTTATCAGTGATAATGGACTCAGGAACCCCGAATCGGCAAACGATATGGTCTTTGACAAAATCCGCGACGACTTTCTTGGTTACAGCTTTGTAGGATGCGGCCTCTACCCATTTTGTAAAATAGTCGATAGCTACCAAAATGAACCGGTGCCCGTTAGAAGCTGTGGGCTCGATCGGACCAATGACATCCATTCCCCAGGCGGCAAAAGGCCAAGGCGCACTTGTTGCATTGAGCTTATTTAGTGGTACCTTTATCATGTCTGTATGTACCTAGCACTGGTGGCATTTCTGTACGTACTGGATGTAATCCGTTTCCATGGTCATCCAAAAGTATCCAACTCTGAGTATTTTCTTGGCTTGGACAAAACCATTCATATGTGGTCCACAAGTTCCGGCATGTGTCTCCTCGAGCAATCTGGAAGCCTCCTTTGCGTCAACACACCTTAACAACCCCAGGTCAGGAGTTTTTCTATAGAGGGTTCACCCCTTTGGAAGAAGTGATTGGACAACCTCCGTAGAGTGCATTTTTGAGTACGGTTTGCCTGTTCCGGATATTCTCCTTTTGACAAATGTTCCTTGGTGTCGTGGAACCAAGGTTTTTCGCCTGTTTCTTCTTCAACATGCGCACAGTAAGCCGGTTGGTTGTGGATTTTCACCGTGGTAGGATCGATGAAATTCTTGTCTGGGTGCTGTATCATTGATGATAAGGTGGCCAGTGCGTCTGTAAACCCATTTTAAATTCTGGGCACATGTTTGAATTCTATCTTTGTGAATCTCTTCATTAACTCCTGCACATGATACAAGTATGGTAGTATTTTGGTGTTTTTCGTAGCCCATTCTCCTTGAACCTGGTGTACCAGAAGATCCGAATCACCAATTACCAGCAGCTCTTGTATATTCATATCGATGGCCAGATTGAGCCCCATGATGAAAGCTTCGTATTCTGCCATGTTGTTGGTGCACGGAAACCTAAGCTTCGCAGATACCGGGTAATGTTGACCTGTTTCTGATACCAACACTGCTCCAATGCCCATTCATTTGAAGTTTGCAGCTCCGTCGAAGAACATTCTCCAACCGTCGTAAGCTTCAGCAATGTCCTCTCCTATGAAGGATACTTCTTCATCAGGGAAATACGTTTTCAAGGGTTCGTATTCTCCTCCCACAGGATTTTCAGCAAGATGGTCTGCCAATGCTTGCCCTTTGACTGCCTTCTAAGTTACATAGATGATGTCGAACTCACTTAACAGTATATGCCATTAGCTAACTTCCCGATCGGCATTGGCTTCTGAAAGATGTACTTTAGAGGGTCCATCCTGGATATGAGGTACGTGGTGTAGGCACAGAAGTAATGCCTCAATTTTTGAGTTGTCCAGGTCAAAGCACAGCAAGTGCGTTCCAGTAGAGAGTATCGTGCTTCGTAAGGTGTGAACTTCTTACTCAAGTAGTATATGGCTTGCTTTTTTCTTCCTGTCCAGTCATGTTGTGCCAAAACACATCCGAAAGCTCCATCCAATACGGACAGATAGAGTAGCAATGGTCTCCCAGGTTCTGGCGGGACTAGGACTGGTGGTGTGGACAGGTATTACTAGATTTTGTCAAAAGCCTTCTGACAATCTTTGGTCCAACTCGTCTCAGCGTCTTTCCTCAACATTTTGATGATGGGTTCACATATAACTGTGGACTATGCTATGAAGCGACTGATGTAGTTGAGGCGTACTAGGAAGCTCATCACGCCCTTCTTGCTCTTTGGTGGTGGTAACTCTTGAATAGCCTTAACTTTGGACGGGTCCAACTCGTTTCCTTGGCGGTTGACAATAAATCCCAGCAGCTTTCCTGTGGGAACCCCGAATGCACATTTTGCGGGGTTCAATTTTAGATTGTACCTCCTTAGCCTTTCAAAGAACTTCCTTAAGTCTGCTATGTGATCCGCGGACTTCTTGGATATGATGATGACGTCGTCAACATACACCTCTATTTACTTGTGTATCATATCATGGAAGATGGTTGTCATGGCTCTCATGTAAGTAGCCCCAACATTCTTTAGACCTAATGACATCATCTTGTAGCAGTATACTCCCCACGGTGTGATGAAAGCTGTTTTCTCTGCGTCTTCTTCATCCATCCAGATTTGGTGATAACCCGCGAAGCAATCCACAAAGTATTGGAGTTCATGCTTGGAGCAATTGTCGATCAGGATGTGTATATTTGGCAGTGGAAAGTCGTCCTTGGGACTTGCTTTGTTTAAATCTGGATAGTCAACACACACCCTGACTTTCCCATCTTTCTTCGGAACTGGTACAATGTTGGCTAGCCAGGTTGGGTACTCAACTACCCTGAGAACCTTAGCTTTGATTTGTTTAGTGACTTCCTCCTTGATTTTCAGGCTCATGTCTGGTTTGAACTTTCTGAGTTTCTGCTTTACTAGCGGACACATTGGATTGGTGGGCAACTTGTGAGCCACTATGGATGTGCTCAGACTGGTCAAGTCATCATATGACCATGCAAAGATATCCTCATATTCCTTCAAGAAACGAATGTACTCTTCCTTCTCTGACGGTGATAAGCGAATGCTTATCCGAGTCTCCTTGACGGTTTCGACGTCTCCCAAATTTATTGCTTCGGTCTCGTCCAGGTTGGATTTAGGTTTATTTGCAAAGTTCTCAACCTCCCTGACAACTTCCTCAGGTATTTCATCTTCTTCTTTTGAGTCACTATCCTTATGTTGCGTTGTCTCATTACATGTCACAGTCATCGGTTCATCAGGAAAAGTAATAATAACACTGTAGAAAGAAAATGTGAAAGATAATAATGAATAATAAATAGCAATGCATTGATTAAATTTTGAAAACACCTCAAAACAAGTGCGGCTCGATGAATCGAGCAATTATTTTGAAACAAAATGCGTCTCTAAAACAAAATTATTGAAAACATATGAAATGCCTAGCATGGCTATAGAAATAAATTAGGCTAAGTGCCAAGCTACCCAGGGACTCGGAGGGCCCGGGATGGTGTGGTAGTCCAGTTCCTGAGAACAGCTCCCTTTTCCATAGTCTGAATGGTGAGGCCTTCTTCCTCCTCCTCCTCAATTATCACACTGCAATCCATATCCTCGTCTTCCAGGAACAAGTTTCTCAGCCCAGCTAAAGCTTCTTCTTCTACAGTCCCCCATATTGTATCGGCCTGATGAAAGGTCTGACCTAGACGTGGCACTGGTTGCTCGAGAGGGTAATAAGGACCACGCCGTGGTGGCGACCAATCATTATACTCTTGCCATGTATACGGGTACCCCAACCCGAAAGTTGTGTCGTGACGTTTCAGCTGTATCGGTTTAGTAATGCCCTGGAGATCCTTCCCCAGTCCTTTGCCAGGTTCGTACCCAGACCATGCCAGTATGCTTTCTATTTTGTTACTCTACCACTTGTCCTTCTCAATTGCGTTGACATGTTCAATGTGGTGACAAGTTTCTCCACCCAGCCTTCTTCTATTCTCGATGACCGGGATAGTTTGACTGGTGTAAATGGTGTTACTCCCATCTCTGTGAATAACTACCTCCTGGTTGTTCCACTCGAACTTCAAGGCCTGGTGTAGTGTGGAAGCCACATCCCCAGCGGCATGTATCCAAGGTCGACCCAACAGAAGATTGTATGTAGCTGATATGTCAAGAACTTGGAATTCAACATCGAACCAAGTTTGCCCCATTTGCAGGCAAAGGTTAATCTCCCCAATCGTGGCCCTTTGAGACCCATCAAAGGCTTTCACATTAATACTTCCTGCCCGTATCTCGTGGAAATCTTTGCCCAATCTATTCAGAGTAGTTAGAGGACAAATGTCGAGACTCGAGACCCTATCTAGTAGGACCCTGGCAATGAATTTATCTTCGAACTGTACCGTGATATGTAGTGCCCTGTTGTGACTTAACCCTTCAGGCGGTAGTTCATCCTCATGGAAGGTGATCTTATGACTCTCCAGCACTTGCCCTACCATGTTGGCCATTTCTCTACTGGTGATGTTGTTGGGTACGTAAGCTCCATTTAACACCCTCATCAGAGCACTCCTATGTGTTTCCGAATTTTGCAATAGCGACAGGATGGATATCTGAGCGGGAGTTTTGTTTAAATGATCGACGACTGAGTACTCCCTTGCTTGTACTTTCCTCCAGAGATCGTTTGGCCCGGTTTCAATAACAGGTTGCTTAGTAGCAGCCTCCTTGCTCGATCCTCCCAAATGTTCGTGTGTATAGATCCTTCCCATTCTGGTCATTCCTTGTGTGGCATCAGATTCTTCCATCTTTGCTTTTCCCTTTCGCCTGGCTTCCGCAACATAGTCCCACGGTATGGCGTTAGAATTGAAAGGAGGTGTGGTTGCTACTGTCACTATGAGGGGTGCGGCCACTTCTACCTCAAATGGAATGGGTGTGGCTGCAGGTAGTGCTACCTCTACCTCAAATGGGCTCGATGCAGTTACCTCAACTTCGACTGTTGGTTGTATCTGTACCACAATAGGAGTGAGTGTGACTGCGGGCTTAAAGTCATCGCATTCCCGAATAAGCCCGATTGATCCCTCAAGATCCCATTCTTCGTCTGTCTCTATCACATGTACTCCATTACCTCTACAATCTGGAAGAGGATTGTTGCAGACGTTGGGTGCGGCTTCCTTCACTTGTATGACCTTTTTATCAATCAATGTTTGGATCTTATCTTTCAATGTCCGACACTCGTCAATGGTGTGCCCCTTCACACCGGAATGATATGCACAGGTTTTATTTGGGTTGACCCATTGAGATGAATTCTCCATTGCCACAGCAGGAATAGGGGTGACATAACCAGCAGCCTTCAATCTTTCGTACAACTGGTCGATGGGTTCAGCAATGGCGATGTATTGTGTGGGTGGTTTGCGATCAAAGTTAGGTCGGGATTTCTGGTAATTTAGGCGAGTTGGAGGTGAATGATAGTAGGCTGGCTGGGTGTTATAAGTGTGATAGGCGGTGGCAGGTTGGGAATATCTGGGAGGTGAAGTTTGGTATGTGGGTGGAGGTGTTTGGTATGTGAGTGGAGGTGTTTGGTATGTGAGTGGAGATTTTGGGCTTTGGGCCACCATTACTGCCCCCACTTCTTTCTTCTTTGATATGCCGCTTGATTGTAATGCTTTGTTCGTGGCCTGTAGTGCCTTGAAATTTGTCACCATCCTACTTTTGATGCCCTCTTCAATCCTTTCTCCGAGTTTGATGATGTCAGAGAACTTGTGATTCTCAATGACCATTAGCCTTTCATAATACTGTGGGTCCTGTGCCCTGACAAAGAACTTATTCATCTGTTCCTCGTCTAATGTTGGTCTGAACTTGGCTGCTTCTGACCTCCACCGAGTAGCATACTCGCGGAAAGTCTCAATTGGGTTCTTCTTTAAGTTCTGTATATAGAAGACATCCGGTGCATTTTCTGTGTTAAACCTGAACCGATCCATAAATTCTGATGCCATGCTCACCCAATTGTCCCACTTCTTAGGGTTCTGGCTTATGTACCAGGACATGGCATCTCCGGTAAGGCTTCTCATAAAGAGCTTCATTCGGATCCTTTCATCTTTTCCGACCCCCACGAGCTTGTCACAGTAAGTTCTCAGATGAACCTTGGAATCACTTGTTCCATCAAACATCTCGAACTTGGGAGGTTTGTAACCCTCCGGCAGTTCCACATCTAGTTGTATGCATGAATCCTCGTAGTTCAGACCTTCTATCCCTTTACCTCCTTCAACACCCTAAACTCGGCTTGTTAATTTTTTGAGCTCCTCGGCCATGTTATTGATGAGCAGATCCTTCTCAGCGGATTCTGGTGTATAGGAGATTGGTTGAGTAGGGTGAGGTATGGCTTCCATGTATATGGGGTTGTTTTGGTGAGTGCCAGGGATTTGGGTGTAGTGGTGATCATTGGTTGAGTTTTGAGGATTGGGAATAGGTTATGGTGTGTTCTGAGGAGTTTGATAGGTAGTGGCTTGCGGGTACTGTCACACCTCCTTTTTTTACACACCTACCCCGAAGGATAATGTATAAGGGAGTTTTTCCATTTAAAGTGATATTATTCGAAATGGGATTATTTGTTTATTTTTTAGAGTCGCCACTTGGGATAGGATTGGCTTTTGGTGTCCCAAGTCACCGATTTAACTTAAATTCCAAATCGAGGAAAATTGTCGACTTCCCAATTGGAGTCTGCGAACTAGAAATTTTGAATAAGGAATTCTGTTGAGCCGAGGGAAGGTGTTAGGCACCCCTGGATCCTGTGGTTCTAGCACGGTCGCTTAAACTATTACAACTGGCCTATTATCTGATTTTAATACATGTTCAAACCTATAGTGCAATTTTAAATTACTTACCGCTTTTAATTAATTTTAAGGAAAATTGAACGTCGTCTAAAACGTGTCTTTGGATCGCGTCACATGAAATGCACCCGCAATTCGGAACACATTTTATTCAACGTTTTAGGATTTAGAGTTGGGTCACATGAAATGCACACCCGAGTTTTAGGAAGGTAGAATTATTAAATAACGTGCCTAAAGCAACTAACGCGTTGTTAACTTTGCAAGGGCCATGAAGATTCGCTAAATGGCACGCCTCGAATTCTAAGTATTTTAAGAAATAATTAAAGAGGGCAACACAATTTGTGATTTTATTTGGCGCGGCGCACCTCAACTTCATTTTAAAAGGACATTCAAACTAAACTTGGAGGGCCATGAACTATCATTATCTATTATGGCTCACCTCAAACTTAAGTTAAAAAAAAAATACTTTAACCTAAGATTTTAAAACATATTTATGCGACTACTGAAATTACGCATAGGCCTTCATGCGTTTGGACCAAACCTGATTCCTAAACATGAGAGCAATTAAATTACTAATGGGCTTTGGTAATTACTTACTCCCATGGTAATATCAACAGCGAACATAAACCCGGCAAAGCGAGTCATGGTACTTAAGCAAATAGTCATCCAACACAGATAAAAACACAAAACATTAGTGAAGCCACAGAATTAACAAAACGAAAAATGAATCTGAGACATTGTAGGATTTCTAATTACACCAACTTTCCTAACCTTTTAATACACCAGATCTTGAAAACCCACAAATCTTATCCCTTATAGCCAAGGTCATATGAGCTTTCCTTCAATGCTACGTTTTCAAATTAAACATATCAAATGACATACGATCCCATATTACTCAATCAGCATTCAACCACGATCAAATGAAGCGAGACACCTATTAACTTTGGATTTTAAAAAAATAAGACTTAAGGAAAAGTACAGATTCCTCACACATGACCATTTAACCAACTTCTGAAAATTTTAACAAGAAAGAGCACATGTTTAATCAAACTTGACCACAAGAATATTACTTCGGCGCATGGGATATTTCTTTAGTCAAGCACAACGAAAATAACTCTTAGAACAACCAAAGTGGCAATTTTAGAGTATGAATGACATGCTGGATAGCATGACTAACAGTGCTAAATTATGCTCTCAAGAAAAAATTGATCTAAGAAACCATGGAAACAAACAGTCAGCTCCTTAAACATTCGGATAATTTGTCTTTCACTTAGCAATCTAAGAAAATCGAAAGATCTTCACAATTTGTTACATATATAAATCAGTTGAAGGAAAGCAAATTAACAATGCTGAAAATCCCATTTCTCCAAAAATTGTGAAGTATCGAACTCTGTTCCGTCCTTAAGATCGACTCGGAATCGTATTTGCCAAAAATGAAGATTTTATATATAACTTCAGAATAACTTTTCAATTCACATGAAGCAGAATCTTAACATTAAAGGGCCGGGACATGAAGACAGCTCAAACAGCAGAACCCAGTTAGATAAGGAATCTACCACGACAAACTTGAATTAACCTTTCGAACACCGTTAGCATTTACAATATTTCGAAACAGGCAACTCATTCAACGTTGTTCACAAATGAAATCAGAAGGGCGGCAAATTAAGGAACTTCTCATTAAAACAGATCTTACAATAGCTTGAAAGAGAACATACCTAATTACACAAGGACGAGATTTAAAAGACAAAGAAGCCAAATAACGATTGAGACAGAGAATTGGAGCTCAGCTAGCAACATGGGAGCAACAGCAACCAAACAACTCCCCTTTTCGAGTTATATCCAAACCCAAAACCCAGCTAAACACTCCAATTTCGAGCTTTTCGAGTGATGAAAAAGTTCTTTGAAGGCTCAACTCTCCAATTGAGATTTTAAGCTACTTTCAATTCTCAAAAGCTTTTCGGTACTGTATGTTTGAGAGAAATGCAGTGTAATATGAAGGGAGATTTGTGCGATCGAGAGAAAAGCAAAAGAGGCGGCTGAGTTTTTTTCGTTTTGATGAGGAAGAAGAAGCCAGCAAACGACGCTGCTTCCTTTCCCTAAGGGAGTCCTCGTTCTTATTCTGTGTTCTGGTTTTTGATGGAAGCTGGGTTGCTCAGATCCGCGGTTTTCTTCTATTTCTCTAAAGGTCTTCCCTTTGGAAAAATCTGATAATGTGTACCTTTATTTAGTGATTAGGTACTATTATATAGTGTAGGGATTAAGTTAGGAGTATGGACCTATGAATTATGAGCTTAAAAATTATGGGTTAGGTAAGAAAATTTGGGTTTAATTTGGGTACAAAAACTAGCTCAATATTCAATTAAATCTTTTCTTCAAATTCTTTTTCTTATCTTTCTTTTTCTTTCTTTTTCTTTAATTAAAAATCCTAAAATTAAAATCCTAGGTTATCTGAAAATGTAAAATTAAACTAATTACAAAAATTAAGAAGCTATTTTATCCTAAATTAAAAGAGAAAAAAAAATCAATAAAAGGAAAAAGTGTAAAAAATGAAGAATTTTTTTTTGTGATTTTCAATTTATTATAAAACAAGTAACTACCGATTAATCCTAAGAATGTAAAAATAAAGCCTAAATGTCATGCATGATATTTTGGTATTTTTCATGATTCAAATAAAACTTAAACATGCACAAAATGCAAACAATTAAATAAAATCCTACAAAATCCTATAAAATGGCAAATAATTGGAAAAAGTCTATTTTCTTGGATTTTATAGGAGTATTTCATATAGGACAAAAATCACGTGCTTACAGGTACTGGATTGGTTGATGATGGTGTTGTGGAGGAGTTGGTATTGGTAAAGGATTAGGATTTTGAGGTGGAGTTGCATATTGATGGGGTGCGGGAGGATTTTGTGGATGTTGGTTTTGCGTATTTTGGGGAGGTGCTGGGTTTTTGGTATTTTGTTGGTTGATGTGGGGACGTTCAGGGTGAGGGAGAGGTTTGCTAGGTTGCGGACCTGCTCGAGCTCTCCTTGTAACTCCAATATTTTCTGCTCCAATCACAAAACCAAGTCATTTTGTGCTAGAGTACTCCGACCGTCTGAAGTTTTCGCATTCTCAACATTTTCTTTTTGAATGTCGCCGCTCAAGTCATCCATCTTAGCTTTCCCTTTTGCTTTTCGTATTACTTGGAGGAGGAGGAGGTAGAGGGCCTCTAGATCTGGTGTGGTATGCTGATGATGTAGTATGTACGAACCAACCTTAGGGGATGAGAATAATATAATAAAGAAAACAAAAGGTAAATGAGTTAGTAGGGGTTCTGAAAAGTCTGCAGTATTTAAATACATATTGCGGGAATGTAAATTTGCGTCCTAATTTGGGAGCCTCGTTGTGCCCGAGGTAGGCCTAGCAAAAAATAGATTTGGAGAAATTCAGTGCCAATAATTGCCTCATTTCATTAAAGTAAAAATAGATGAATCTAACACGACACTAAATAAGATAAGTCACTAATGGCACTTGACCTTATTACATTTGGAAGAAGCAAATAAACCTAATCTACTTGGTCCCAGAATGACCTTCTCCATGCTGGATGCTCTTGTCGATCAGATTCCCCAGTTCACGTAGGTTCAGCAGTAAAAATGCCCTTGCCAGATATCCTCCTTCGCTTCCTTCAACGTTCTGGCAATCGGTGACTCTCTTCCTCGTTTTCCCTTCCAATTCCATCAGACTGTACTCCAGATATTCCAGCCTTTCGCTGGATTTAATAGCCTTCTCTTTCCACTCATTCATCATTTCCAGATCAGCCTTGTGTTGCTCCATATGCTCGGCTTCAGACTCGCGAATTCATTTGCGCAGTTTGTTATATTTCACCTGTTGTAACGGTAAAAATCAGAAGACCCGATTTTATGGCCATTATGACGCTTCATAAGCATGTCTACAAATGCTCGAGGCACGACTCGAGGTTCAACTCGGAGGGTTTTTGACGTTTGACCTCAGGGGAGTATAAGTCGATGGTTATGATGGCAAAACGGGAAATTCCCAAGGCACTTGATTAAAGCTGACCAAGTCTATTAGGCTAGCACAAGCCCGTACCGTGGCATTAAATGGTTGTATCAGCCGCGTATCTTTGTAATAAATGTGTCTGCACCATGTTGGGATTCCCCCTCATATATAAAGGGGATCCTTGTCACTTTGTAGGACAAATAACACACAACATTGAATACAAGAAATAGAACATTTTCTGCTCTCTACTTAAACATATTCTCCTATGAAAACTTACATTTATTGCTTAAATTTATTGTATTTCATTGATTGTTCTTCATTTATTACTCATCATTGATCATAAAAGGCCCTCATCAAGGCCCTTAGAACTGTTAGTTCTCCACCGACTGTTCAGAGCCTAATGCCTAGCTCGACCTCGAGGCCCCATATCAGCCAGCTCGAGGCCCCGATTCTCAGCCACTCAGTTTGCTTGATACATTACCTTCAAGCTCTTATCCTATTTTCTAGTCTCACACTTAGAATCTACTGCCTAACAACTAGCATAAAAATAAATCACGTATTTTTAGAACCACAAAATCAAATCTAATTGTAATTACCATTTTCAAGGTAAAGAGTTTGGCGTCCACCGTGGGGCTAAAAATAATAGTGATTGTTTTCTTTCTGGTTTACTACATAACGCAAGTTATCTTTCACGATTTTTCTTATCCAAAGAATCTTTGATTTCAGGTCAAAATGTCAAACTCAGTGAATGCACATGAGAACAACGGTCTTGAGGACCATGGAGAGAATGGTGTAGCTGTTTCAGGTGTCGGTGTACCACTGCGAAACCCTGAGGACGCACCAGAACCAATTCTCGTGGATGTGGTATCGCGCAACGCCCAACATGTCGATATAAGCTCCCACACTGACAGGAGTATACGCCAATAGAATCAACAAGAAGCTCAGAAAATCCCAGCTCGGGAGGAACGAGAGGTTAGCCTTCACGTTATTTTTGAGATGTTTCAGGCACAATAGCTGGCGATTGCTCAACTGTAAAGCCACCAAAAAACTCCAAGCACAGCAGCACCGGAGACGACTCCTCGAGCCGAACAAATACCGGAAATATCAAGCAACAACGGGTCAGCAGCCGATCCTGCTATCATAAAGATGCTCGAGGACCTCACGAAGAGGATTGAATCGGGCAAAAAAAGATAGAAGCCAACGACAAAAAGGCGGAGACATACAATTCAAGGGTCGATCAGATCCCAGGTGCACCCCTGATTCTAAATGGTGTAGATTCAAAGAAATTTGTACAAAAGCTCTTCCCGTCAAACGCCGCACCAAAGCCCATTCCGAAGAAATTTAGGATGCCTGATCTCCCGAAGTACAACGGAACCTCGGACCATAAAGAGCACATCACTGCTTAAACTTGTGCTGTAAAGGGGAATGACCTGAAGGATGACGAGATTGAATCCGCCCTATTGAGGAAATTCGAAGAAATACTTTCAAAAGGGGCCATGATGTGGTATCACAACCTAGCCCCGAACTCAATAGATTCATTTGCCATGCTGGCAGATTCTTTTATAAAGGCGCACGCCGGTGCCATTAATGTCGCTACAAGAAAATCCGATGTCTTCAAGATCAAACAAAGAGAAAACGAGATGCTGTGGGAGTTTGTATCTCGTTTCCAAATGGAGTGAATGGAATTACCACTAGTCTCCGATGACTGGGCAGTGCAGGCCTTCACCCAAGGTTTGGACGAACGAAGCTTGATAGATTCAAAGCAACTAAAGCAGAACTTGATAGAATATCCCGCCGTGACTTGGTCAGATGTCTACAACCGATATCAGTCGAAGATTAGTGTCGAGGATGACCAACTAGGAGCCCCCTCGGGCTCAGTATATCTTACCAGGCTCTTGGCAAAAGAACCATGGCCAAACAAGGAAAGGTATCAACCGTACACTGAAGATCGAAGAAACGCCCCAAGGCGTAACATACCCTGAAATAATCGAAGGACAGACTGAGGTCAGAATCCTCGGGGACTTATGGGCAGAGTCAGATTCAACAGAAATACGGGACCGATGGAGGCACCCTGATTGTCCGAATACAACTTCAGCATTGACGTTTCGAACAACGTCTCTGCCATCGGTAAAATTAGAGAAACCAGGTGGCCACAACTCGTACAATCAGATCCGTCACAAAGGAACCCCAACCTGGTGTGCGAGTTTCACGGCACACACGGTCATAGGATCGAAGATTGCAAACAGCTCTGAGAAGAAGTAGCCTGACTAATCAGCAACGAGCACCTCCGAGAGTTCCTCAACGATCGAGCCAAAAATCAATTCCGGGAAAGAGAGGCGAATAGGAAAAATGAAACAGAAGAACCACAACATGTCATCCACATGATTGTTGGGGGAGTCGACATCCCACAGGAACCCATTGTCAGGCGAACAAAAATATCCATCACCAGGGAAAAGCGAACTCGAGGTTACATACCCGAGGACGCACTTGCGTTCAGCGATGAGGACATCGAGACCCTGTCTCAGCCTCATAACGACGCATTGGTAATATCTTTTCTTGTGAATACACGTCTAAATGTGTACTTGTGGATCTAGGTAGCTCGGCCAACATTATCAGGACAAGGGTGGTGGAGCAGCTCGGACTACTCGACCAGATCGTGCCCGCCTCTCGAGTCCTCAACAGATTCAACACAGCGAGCGAGACAACAAAAGGGGAAATCATCCTCCCGGTCAATGTGGCCGGCACAACCCAAAATGCCAAGTTTCATGTCATCGAAGGAGACATGAGATACAATGCCTTACTCGGAAGGCCATGGATACACTGCATGAGGGCAGTACCATCAACGCTTCATCAAATGATGAAATTTCTGACAAAGGACGGAATAAAAACTGTGTACGGAGAACATCATGTAGCAAGAGAGATGTTCGCGGTGCACGATGTGGCCCCAACATCGACGCCTTCAACACAAAAAGAGCTAAAGGATAAGCAAACAGCAAAGTAGCAATCACGAGATACATTATCGGCTACATCTGAATGAACGAGTAAAGGTCCGTACCACGTCCCCAGAGCAAACGATTGAAGCACATCGAGGCTCGAAGCGCCACCACCACTAAGGTATAATCGTCTCCCTTTTTATTTTACATCTTACACTAACCTGTGTACAGGTGTCCGATCGGAACAATCGAAGTTCTTTCCAGCTTGAAGACCTTAGGTTTTAAAGCATGCGTTATACTCTTTTCCTTCGATCGGGTTTTATCCCAAGAAGGGTTTTACCGACAAGGTTTTTAACGAAGCAACATCCATATCCTACCTGAGGAGAACTTAACAAGTATTCAAGGCTTCTCTTCAATCAACCTCGAATACTGGGGGACATCCCCCGGGAGATCACCCCTTCGAAGAAGTCAGGATGAGCCAAAAAGGGTCTTAATTGGAAAATGAGGTATCGAGCCAAATGGTCGAATGAACCGAGTCCGCATAGAATAATTGAACAGTTGGCGACGAAAACATTTATACTTGTGCCAAGTAATCAAGAAATATTTTTCCATCAAAACACTTTGCGCTTCAAAGAAATTCGCTATTTTATTCAAGAAGCGGCTCTAGAGCCTGAAATTTCCCGAACACTCGGGGACTGACGTCAAAAACTCGAAGCCATATAACCTTCGGGTCGGAAACTTCAAACCCGTAAGCCCTCAATGAGGCAACTCCAAGTTTACACAAAGGCTCCAGAGCCAAAAGATTCTCGACGTCTCGGGGACTATCGCCGACAATCACCCCATCGATTTGAAAAACTCGAGGCTATATGACCCTATGCGGGCCACCTCAAGCTCATAAGACCTTCACAAGGCAATACCAAATCTGTAAGACCTCAAGCAAGGCGTGAGTTATACTTATACCAAGTAACCAAATCTGTAAGACCTCAAGAAAGGCATGAGTTATACTTGTACCAAGTAACCAAATCTGTAAGACCTCAAGTAAGGCATGTCAAAATTTATAAGACCTTACAAAAGGCATAATCCCGATCTTAAAGTTAAGGCTATATATTTGAACTTGTAAGACCCCTAAAAAGGCATACCCTCGATATAAATGCCGAAGCTACTTCACTCGGGGACTAAAAGGCTACGACAAAATACAACAACCATGGTCACAAGGCTGTACTAGCCAAACTAACGCGACTCGGGGACGCCCGACCGTCGCCAATAAACTCACAGTCCTTCAAATTACTTCGAAAATACTTCGAAAAGAACCGGTTAATCAGGCTACCCTCGACATAAGCAAAAGAGCTTCGACCATGTCAGCTCCAAACAACAAGCTTTGAAACATTCAGCCATCGAGCGAAACCCTCCGAGGTGCTCATTATCGCTGCATAACATCTCACAATCGAGGTTTTTATCAAACCGTTGAAGAGTCGGGCGAACACAAAAACTTCAAAAATTCTTTAACGAGGGAAAAATAAGCCTATACTAGTGGTCATACTGACCCAACGCGTAAGAGCCACTGTCGCCAGTTTAAATTAAAGGTCGTACCGACCAACCGCGTAAGAGCCACTATCGCCAGCTTAAACTAATGGTTGTACCATCCCAGCGCGTAAGAGCCACTGCCGCCAGCCCGTATTAGAGGTCGTACCGACCCAACGCGTAAAGGCCCAGACGTCAGCTTAAAATTTGAAAACTTAAGGGTCAATGAGCTCGAGTCGAAATCCGACTCGAAGACTGAGCACGAAACAGTTAACTAAAAAACGCCTAAGGGCAAATGCGTAAGAGCCTACGAGCCAGCCCAACAAGCCTCAGGGCCGAGTTACAAACCTAAGGATTTTTACCCCGAAGTCTAGTTCACCTAGCCG
Organism: Nicotiana attenuata; assembly: GCF_001879085.1. Classification (NCBI taxonomy): domain Eukaryota; kingdom Viridiplantae; phylum Streptophyta; class Magnoliopsida; order Solanales; family Solanaceae; genus Nicotiana; species Nicotiana attenuata. The sequence goes on from NW_017671161.1 coordinate 270,395, forward strand.
AACGTCGACAGAAATATGAATTCAAATCAAAAGGAGACGTACACAAGCAAAGGAAAATGCATGAAAGGTCAAACCAAATGGCTTTCTTTTTGATACGTATATACAAAGCTCCATTTACAAAGTTCTCTATGAACACTGTACAAAGAATCAGAAAAGCAAGGCCTAGCCTATGCTCCCCTCGGGGACTGTGGCCCGTTGGCCTCTTCCTCATTATCTTTGGCATCGAACAAAAGGAACTTGGCATCGTATTCATCCGCCTTTGCCTGCACTATCTCCTCCGAAAGATCGAAGCCCCTAGCATGGATCTCTTCGAAAGTTTCCCTCCGAGATTTGCACCGAGCATACCCATTGCTTCTGCTATCCCGATTAGAAGCCCCTCTGAGCTCAGCCCGAGCATCAGCAGCTTATCGCTGCCAACTCCGCACTACTAATAAGTAGCAAGAGAGGGTCGCAATAGCTTTTACCTGATTTTTTGGGTCGGTATTGAATCCTCAGAGAGCTAGAAGTTGGAATCGAGTATCTATCTAGTGTAGAGTTGTGTATATGTTCTTAATCACACTTCTATTCATTTTTGGGTTTTCTTAATAATTCTACTTTTAACAAACTACAAATTGTAAATTAAGCTAAGGGTTAAATGCTACGAGTTGTTCAAATAGTGTAAAGGGCACTAGGGTGGTGACTACCGCCTAGGTGGTCAATTGACGGCTACTTGAATCTAAGGCTCATTTGACATATATGGAGAGTATGTTATAACCGTTGCGCGAATTTACCCACTCAACACCTCTCGGTGGTTCAAGTGATTTTGCCCAAATTGGCTTTCTCAAGACCAATTGGATATGCAATTTTGCACAAGCAACTTAGGGTTCAATTCGGGTATTACTCTCTCGAGATTTAACCCTTTAGTTGGGGCTATCAATCTCTTGAATACGACCCAATTCATTGTTGGACCAATTTCGGAGACATAGGCTCTCTTTCTCAAGAAGAGCTTAACTCAACTCAACACAAACTAGTGTTTTCAACAACTAATTCAGAAATTAACCATGAAATTAGCCCAAACAACAAACACCCGTAGTCAAATTAGCCCTAAAATACAAGACCCATCAATTACACACACTAGGGTTGAGCCACCACCTTAGCTATGGGGTCTAGCTACTCATATTCAAAGAAGAAAAACAAGAAATGGATGAAGATAAACACATATTAATTAATTGCTAAGCTAAATACAAAGATTCAATGATGAAAAGTAAGTAAAAATGCCCAAAATGGCTAAGAAAAGTTGCCTCACGAGTGCAGCTTACGTATTACAATATCTGATGCCCTAAAAAAGGAAAAAGAATCTATTTATACTAGGCTGAAAAATCTGGACAAAAATGCCCCTGCGGGGTTAGTGCGGACCGCACAAAATGGACCGCGGTCCGCACTGGGCTTTGGCCTTCAAAATTGATCTCTCTGAACTTGGGCTCCGCGGACTGCACAGAATGGACCGCGGCCGCGGAGGCTTCTAGCGCGGTCCACACAGAGTTGACCGCGGATCGCGATGGCTCGAAACTCTGAAAAGTGATCTCTTTGAATATTCACACCGCGGACCGCAAAGATTGGACCGCGGCCGCGGTACCTTCAGTGCGGACTGCACAAAATGGTGTGCGGCCGCACTGCCTTGAAGCCTGGAAATCAGCTCTCTGAATCTTCCAGTGCGGATCGCACAAAGTGGTGTGCAGCCGCACTAGGCCTGTTCTGCATGAGATTCCCTTGTTTTTGGTACTTGTGCAAGTTTCACTCCTTTTGAGCTGATCATTGACATTTTGTCACTTTGTTGATCAAACCTGCAATCAAGCACAACTTGTAAGCCTTTTTGGGACTATTTTGTAAGAATATTTGATCAAAGCATAGTATAAAATGCGTCAAATTCCCTAGTTATCAACTCCCCCGAACTTAAGCTTTTGCTTGTCCTCAAGCAAACAAAATAAGACACACCCCTTAAGGGAACAACTAGCATCAATTGGGACTAACAATTGCCCTCAATACAAATGAACCATTAACAACATTTACTCTTTGAAAAACACCATGGATCAAGTGCGACACAAGAGCATCAAGAGTTGGCTCAACACATCAAAGAACTCTTATAATTACTTCGGTCATTGTGGAACCTAAACTCACACATCCTCAACTCTCCCTAAGCAAACCTCACCTTTAGAATAGTGGCACGCAAAATGAGGTTAATGGGAATTCACTCATCTCTCTCAAGGAAAGGTCACAAGTCCGGCTCTAAGTACCATATGCTTGCCCCTTATGTGAGTATCCACTAATGTAGGATTCATTCAAATCAAGATCATATAGGGCTTTTATGGAGGAATTGTGAAGGCTTTTGGTTCAGGGTAGGGAATGTTTTGGTTTAGGTGGGTTCCACCTTCCCTTAAGAGCTTCTTTTGATTCATTTGGCATCCATTCACTTGACTCTTTGAGTCATTTTCACTTCTTTCTAAGGTGTTAGAGAGATACAATGTCACTCTTTCTTATGCAATTCAAACTTTTTCTCCTTTTTCAACTTTCCACGCCTTTCATTCATTGCTTTTCTTGAATCCCTTTTTATTCTTTTTCACATTGAACATTCTTTTTGTCTTTTTGCTTTTCTTTCTTCTTCATTGCCTTCCCTTTTCTTCATTTTTGTGCCTTTTTACCACTTTGTTGCAATCCTCGTCTCTCTCCCCCCAAACTTATACTTTTGCCATGTGCTAAAGGAAAGATCGGGTGGCAAGATAGGGCATCTTTTAGAACGGGTATATGCTTGTATCATGGTTCATGAAAGAAAAAGGTCTAAGGCTCAAAAGGGTTAACTAGGGATCATATCACTGGTAGGTTAAGGAATTGTTCAAACTATCATTTGGATCAAGGAGTGCCTATAATCATGTCTCGAGTTAAAATTCACCTAGGATTTTGCCTCAACAAACATTCAGGGCAAGTTCTAGAGCAATGGCTCGGGACTTGGACTTGTAATTCAATTACTCACCACACAAGCTAAGGGATTGCTAAAGACATAGAGTCGGGGGCCCACAACGGCCTTAGATAAGATTTAAGCTCACGATGGTCCCGAAAAACCACTTGATGATTATTGGCCAACACAAGAGTCTCAAGGTCACGACTTTCACCATCTTAAACACAACAATTTATTTTTGACCATAAGATCAAAGGCAAATGTGCTAGGCCCAAGTGAAGCTTTGCTTGAGGCACCCTTAACTACTAACTACTAAAAACAAAAAGAAAAACGGACTCAAACCCTTAAGAAGGTTGTCACGTCATCTATCATTGGGAAGAGCCACCCGATTCACACAACACTCCACCTTTGGAAAGAACCGTGGCATTAAGAAAACCAAAGGCTTATTGCAAATTTCAAATGCGAAAAGCTACGAATCACAAATATGAAGCTAAAAACGAAAATTTTTTGCGGAAAATAGAATGAATATATACAAGAGGGGATTTGAATGTACAATGGATGGGATGAATATATACAATGAGCTGTAACTTTATATACAGACCAAATGAAATCAAAATGCGATAAATGTAATGAAATATCAAAATTATATACAACCAAAGATAAAAAGATAAAGAAAGCATTGAAATGTATCAAAAATATATACAGTCATCCGAATGTATCCATGAAGCAAAAAGTAGGGCCTACCCCCTCAAATGAATGCTGGCATTGTCCCCAATGCCAACTAGTCGAAACGAAGCAACAAAAATAGAGAGGGAAAGGATATGGAAGACTCCCTAAGGCCTGTCTGTCTGCATGGGCTCCTGAGTGGTCCCTGGGTCCTGTGTGTACTCGGGAACCTCAGATTGTGGTCGCGGTAGCAAACTTCAGAGAGTTCACTCTTCATCCTTTGCCAGTGCGGTCCACACAAAATGGTAGTGTGGCCGCACTGCAAACTTCAGAGACCTGTGCATTTTTTTCAATTATGTCCTGCACTGTGTCAACTCAATCCTGTATCATCTCACAACCAGTTAGCCCAAAAATCAATCCTATACTACAAAGAAAATCAAAGAAAACAAAAAGAAAAACACATGGGTTGCCTCCCAAGAAGCGCCTGATTTAACGTCGCGGCACGACGCATGTTACCATCTAATCATTTGAAATGAACAACAGCCACCACATGCCTATCATCAAACATCCCCAAATAGTGCTTGACTCTATGCCCATTCACTCTAAAAACTTCCCCACTTTTGTTCTTCAAATCAAGAGCACCAAACGGGGTCACACACATTACTTCAAATGGTCCGCTCCACTTTGACTTCAGCATTCCCGGGAACAACCTTAGACGAGAATTGAATAAGAGCACCAAATCTCCCACCTTGAACTCCTTGCCCCGAGTGTATTTGTCATGAAGGTATTTCATTTTATCCTTATACAGGGGCGAACTAGAGTAAGCATGGAACCTAAATTCATCAAGCTCATTGAGTTGCTCCACCCGAAGATTAGCAGCTATTTCCCAATCAAGATTCAACTTCTTCAAGGCCCACATGGCCTTATGCTCCAACTCCACTGGTAAATGACATGCTTTCCCAAACACTAACCGGTACGGCGACATACCAATTGGGGTCTTGTAAGCGGTTCGGTAAGCCCATAGAGCATCATCTAACTTTTTAGACCAATCGGTCCTATTGGCATTGACGGTTTTAGACAAAATGCTCTTGATTTCCCTGTTAGACACTTCAACCTGGCCACTTGCTTGAGGATGATAAGGCGTAGACACTTTGTGGTTGACACCATACTTAGAAAGCAAGGCATCAAAAGTTCTATTACAAAAATGTGATCCTCTATCACTAATAATCGCCCGAGGTGTACCAAACTTTGTGAAAATGCTCTTCTTCAGAAATGCCACCACACTCCTAGCTTCATTGTTGGGCAAGGCCACGGCCTCGACCCATTTTGAGACATAATCAACCGCTACAAGAATGTAGTTGTTTCCACACGAGCTTACAAAAGGGCCCATAAAATCGATACCCCATACATCAAATATATCAACTCAAGAATGGTGTTTAGAGGCATCTCATCTTTCTTGGAAATCCCGCCCGCTCGTTGACATTGATCACATCTTTTTACTAGATCACTTACATCTTTGTACAAGGTTGGCCAATAAAAACCACAACTCAGAACTTTCGAAGCCGTCCTCGCCCCTCCATGATGGCCACCATAGGGGGAGGAATGACAAGCCTGTAGAATGCTAAATTGCTCCTCCTCAGGTTCACACCTCCGGATCACTCCGTCGGTGCAAATCTTGAACAAGTATGGCTCATCCCAATAGAAGTCCAAACTATCCCGTATGAGCTTCTTCCTTTGGTTAGAAGAGAGCTCACATGGGATGATGCCAGTCACAAGGAAATTAGCAATGTTCCCAAACCATGACATATCACACATTGACACAGAAAGTAGTTGCTCATCGGGAAATGTATCATTGATCTCTAGGCCATCACACGGCCTACCTTCCTCCTCCAAGCGGGACAAATGATCTGCCACTTGGTTTTCACTACCTTTCCGTTCCACTATCTCCAAATCAAACTCTTGAAGTAATAAGACCCATCGCATCAGTCTAGCTTTGGAGTCTTTCTTTGTCATCAAATATCTAAGAGCTGCATGATCGGTGTGCACTATGACTTTGGCTCCCATAAGATATGGCCGAAATTTTTCCATGGCGAACACAATAGCCAATAATTCCTTCTTAGTCACCGTGTAGTTCCTTTGAGCCTCATTCATAGTCTTGCTCGCATAGTACACTGGATGAAACATTTTGTTCACTCTTTGACCCAACATTGCCCAACCGCAACATCACTGGCGTCACACATGAGTTCGAAAGGCAAACTCCAATTGTGTGCGGTAATGATCGGGGTGGTGGTCAACTTATGCTTGAGAAGTTCAAAGGCTTCCATACATCTCACATCAAACACAAGTTTTGTATCCTTTTCTAGCAACTTGCAAAGAGGATTCACTACCTTTGAAAAGTCCTTGATAAATCGCCAGTAGAACCTCGCATGCCCAAGAAAATTCCTCACCCCCTTGACAGAAGTGGGGGGAGGAAGCCTTGAAATCACCTCTATCTTGGCTTTGTCAACTTCAATCCCATGCTTTGAAATTTTATGGCCCAACACTATGCCCTCTTCAACCATGAAGTGGCATTTTTCCCAATTTAGCACAAGATTTGTGTCTTCACACCGAGCCAAAACTCTATCCAAATTGTGCGAACACTCTTCAAATGAATCACCAACCACACTGAAGTCGTCCATGAACACCTCTAATATATCTTCCACCATATCGATGAAAATGGCCATCATACACCGTTGGAATGTTGCCGGTGCATTGCACAACCCAAAGGGCATCCGAGAGAAAGCAAAGGTGTCATATGGACAAGTAAAGGTTGTCTTCTCCTGATCCTCCGGGGCTATCAAAATTTGATTGTACCCTGAATAACCGTCCAAGAAACAATAGAAGGCACGCCTAGCAAGGCGATCTAGCATCTGATCCAGGAAAGGCAATGGGAAGTGATCCTTGCGGGTCACTTTGTTCAGCTTGCGGTAGTCCATGCACACCCTCCATCCGGTCACTGTCCGGGTTGGAATAAGTTCATTGTTAGCATTGGTCACCACGGTCATACTACCCTTCTTCGGCACACATTGCACCGGAGAAGTCCATGAGCTGTCAGAGATTAGATACACCATGCCTGCATCTAGCCACATGATCACTTATTTCTTCACCACTTCTTGCATTGCCTCATTGAGCCTCCTTTGATGTTCCAAGGAGGGCTTTGCATCATCCTCCAAAATAATCTTGTGCATACAGAATGCGGGGCTTATTCCCCGAATGTCAGCTAGAGTCCATCCAATTACCTTTTTCCGCTTTTTAGCACCGCCAACGTGGCATCTACCTTGCATGTTAGTAAGACAAGAGGAAAGAATAACTGGTAAAGTTGAATTATAGCCCAAGAATTCATACCTGATGTGTAGAGGTAATAGCTTCAACTCCAACACCGGGGGTTCCTCAATTGAAGGCTTTGTTGGAGGCGTCTTTCTATTCTCAAGATCTAAAGAAAGTTTCCTAGGCTCATAAGAATAAGAGCCCATTACATGTAAAGCATTCACGCACTCCACTCGGCCCGCATCATCATTGACATCCAAATTCAACAACACGGCCTCCAAAGGGTCCTCAACATTGTTCATTGCACTGGTATCATCAATTATCACAGCCGTGACTAAATCCACAAATGAGCACACTTCGGTACAATTGGGCTGCTTCATTGACTTGCACACATGAAATACTACCTTTTCATCACCCACCCTGAAAGTGAGTTCCCCTGCTTCCACATCCACTAGAGCCTTCCCCGTAGCAAGGAAAGGTCTCCCTAATATGATCGGGACCTCATAATCTACCTCACAATCCAAGATTACAAAATCAGCTAGCAAGATAAATTTATCCACCCAGACGAGCACATCATCAATAATACCCAATGGTCGCTTCATAGATCGGGCTGCCATTTGCAAACGCATGGAAGTTGGCCTTGGAGGCCCAATACCCAAAGTCTTGAAAACTGAGAAGGGCATTAAGTTGATGCTTGCCCCAAGATCACATAAAGCTTTTGCAAAGTCTGCACTACCAATAGTGCAGGGGATGGTGAAAGCACCAGCATCCTCTAATTTCGGAGCCATTGAATGTACTATAGCACTAACTTGGTAGGTCATCTTGATAGTTTCATAGTCCATTGATCTTTTCTTTGTAACAAAATCTTTCATGAATTTAGCATAACTAGGCATTTGCTCCAAAGCCTCCACCAAAGGCACGTTGATGGATAAGCTCTTCATCATGTCAATGAACTTTTTGAATTGATTCTCACTTTTCTGCTGGGCTAGCCTCTGAGGATAGGGGGGAGGCGGCCTAGGCAAAGGTGCCTTGGCTTTTGGCACAATCGGCTCCGGCATGTAAATTACGTGTTCCCTAGACGGGTTCACGGCCTCTTGAGTTTCCACCTCGGTTTCATTAATGTCAATCCTCACTTCATTGTTCACATTATCATCAACCACATCTTCAACTAACAAAGGAACCACATCTTCTTGCAACTCAACATCATCATCAACAACTTGCTTTTGTTTCGAGGCATTCACATCACCGCATCTCCCACTTCTAGTTGTCACAGCTATAACATGATTGTTTCCTCCCTTTGGGTTCACTACCGTATCACTTGGTAGAGTACCCTTAGGGCGTGTATTCAAGGACTGAGAGATTTGACCTAGTTGCACCTCCAAATTCCTAATTGAGGTATTGTGAGAAGCCAATTGCGCATCGGAATCCGTATTCTTTTTCATCATTTGTTCGAACATCCTTTCAATTCTACCCATTTCATTGTTAGATGAACTAGGGCCCTGGGATGGAAAAGGAGGTGGATTGTTCGGTTGTTGGTACATTGGGGGCCTTTGAAAGCCTTGCCCTCGATTTCCTTGGTTCCCATTGTTCCATCCACCTAGATTGTTATTGTTGCCCCAATTGTTGTTATTACCATTCCAATTCCCTTGGTTGCCTTGATTGTTGTTCTGATTGCCACAGTTGTTGTTTTGATTATTGTTCCCCCAATTACCATTGTTTTGTTGTTGATTGCCCCAATTGCCCTGGGGTCGCCACTGTTGTTGGTTGGAAGAGTTGCCCCGTTGGCCTTGAAAATTGTTTACATATTGTACCTCTTCATTTTGCTCATCATAGCCATCATTTTGAAACCCATCACAATCATCATCAAATTGCTCAGAATTCCCTTGGTTTTGTTGCCTTCGTTGCCTTCTCTTATTGACAAGCATATTCACACCCTCCATGGCATTCACTTGGCAAGGATTTTGGACTTGTTGCTACTGTGCCATAGCCAATTGGTTCATAGTAGTTGTCAACTCCGCTATAGCCTGCTCATGGTCATGTAATTCCTTATGCAAATGAATAACCGCAGGGTCACCTTGGGGAACATTGGCCCTACTTTGCCATGCGGAAGACGTATCCGCCATCTCATCAAGAATGGCACAAGCTTCATTATACGTCAATTTCATAAAATTACCCCCAGCGAGTTGATTGACTATGCATTGATTTGTAGTATTGATGCCCCGGTAGAAAATTTGTTGCAACATATTCTCCGTCATGTCATTATTGGGGGCATTCCTTCACCATTGTTCTATAACGCTCCCAAATCTCATGCAAAGGTTCCGTGGGCTCTTGCTGGAAGGCCAATATCTCATCTCGAAGTGCCGCCATGTGCCCGGGTGAGAAAAATTTAGCAATAAACTTATCCGCCAACTCATCCCAAGTAGTGATGGAATGGTTGGGGAGTCTCTCGAGCCAATCCAATGCCTTCCCCCGAAGTGAGAAGGGGAAAAGCCTCAACCTAAGAGCATCCTTGCACACATTCGTCTGCTTGCTACCCCAACATGTATCCATGAACCCCTTGAGATGTTTGTAGGCATTTTGATCCGCAGCGCCCGTGAAATACCCACGCTGCTCAAGTAAGGTCAACATCACATTGGTTATTTGAAAATTGCCCACCCGGATTCTGGAAGGGACAATAGCAATTGAATAGCCTTGGTTCGATAACACCCGAGGAACCGCTCTTGGAGGTGGCGGAGGAGGGTCTGGAACATTTTCATTAGCATTGGCCTGGCGGCCTCGTCGTGGTCCGGGAGGTACAAGAGGCACTTCGTCATCTCCAATGTCATCTACCTCCTCCCCCGCATTCATATTTCCAAGATGGTCATTTGCATTTAAAGCCATTTTGGTACCTATATTATTGACACAAACAAATTAGTAACAAGAAGGAATGAAGAACAAAACACAAAACCAACTAGATAGATAGCCAAAACCGTTAGCTCCCCGGCAATGGCGCCAAAAAGTGATCGCTGCCAACTCCGCACTACTAATAAGTAGAAAGAGAGGGTTGCAATAGCTTTTACCCGATTTTTTGGGTCGGGATCGAATCCTCAGAGAGCTAGAAGTTGGAATCGAGTATCTATCTAGTGTAGAGTTGCGTATGTTTTCTTAATTACACTTCTATTCATTTTTGGGTTTTCTTAATAATTCTACGTTTAACAAACTACAAATTGTAAATTAAGCTAAGGGTTAAATGCTACGGGTTGTTCAAATAGTGTAAACCGCCTAGGTGGTCAATTGACGGGTACTTGAATCTAAGGCTCATTTGACATATTTGGGGAGTATGTTATAACCGTTGCACGAATTTACCCACTCAACACCTCTCGGTGGTTCAAGTGATTTTTCCCAAATTGGCTTTCTCAAGACCAATTGGGTATGCAATTTTGCACAAGCAACTTAGGGTTCAATTAGGGTATTACTCTCTCGAGGTTTAACCCTTTAATTGGGGCTATCAATCTCTTGAATACGACCCAATTCATTGTTGGACCAATTTCGGAGAATTAGGCTCTCTTTCTCAAGAAGAGCTTAAGTCAACTCAACACAAACTAGTATTTGCAACCACTAATTCAGAAATTAACCATGAAATTGGCCAAAATAACAAACACCCATAGTCAAATTAGCCCTAAAATACAAGACCCATCAATTACCCACACTAGGATTGAGCCACAACCCTAGCTATGGGGTCTAGCTACTCATATTCAATGATGAAAAACAAGAAATGGATGAAGATAAACACATATTAATTAATTTCTAAGCTAAATACAAAGATTCAATGATGAAAAGTAAGTAAAAATGCCCAAAATTGCTAAGAAAAGTCGCCTCACAAGTGCAACTTACGTATTACAATATCTGATGCCCTAAAAATGGAAAAAGAATCTATTTGTACTAGGCTAAAAAATCTGGACAAAAATGCCCCTGCGGGGTTAGTGCGGACCGCACAAAATGGACCGGGGTCCGCACTGGGCTTTGGCCTTCAAAATTGATCTCTCTGAACTTGGGCTCCGCGGACCGCACAAAATGGACCGCGGTCGCGGAGGCTTCTAGCGCGGTCCGCAAAGAGTTGATCGCGGACCGCGATGGCTCAAAACTTTAATAAGTGATCTCTCTGAATCTTCACACCGCGGACCACACAGAATGGACCGCGGCCGCGGTTCCTTCAGTGCGGACCGCACAAAATGGTGTGCGGCCGTACTGGGCCTGTTCTGCATGAGATTGCCTTGTTTTTGGTACTTGTGCAAGTTTCACTCCTTTTTAGCCGATCTTTGACATTTTGTCACTTTGTTGATCAAACCTGCAATCAAGCACAACTTGTAAGCCTTTTTGGGACTATTTTGTAAGAATATTTGATCTAAGCATAAGCAAGAAGGAGTATAAAATACGTCAAATTCCCTAGTTATCAGCAGCGTCTTTTAAATAGACGGCCACTTTCTTGTCAGCCTTAGCTCGAATCACTTCAGCTTCAGCTTGGGCGTCCACAACCTTGGCCTTCATCTTCAAAAGCTTGGACTCGAGCCTCGTGATCATGCTCGTTTGGACCGAGCTATTTTCACGAGCATACCAGAGTTGCACCTCGAGGGCAGAAGCCTTGGCTAAAGCATTTTTCTTGGCTGCAACCTGGGCATCTGCCTGAGCCTTTAACGGAGTACACTCATGCTTGGCCTAACCAACTTCACCCCAAAGGCATTCCAGGTTTCCCATCTTCCTCTGCAACTGAAGTATCAAAGTGTTAATTTCCGAAGAAAGGAGAAGAAACGTGTACCCCCTCAAAACAGAGGTTACCTGTCCCTCGAGGTAGCTTTCGTAGTTCCGGCTCCAACTCGCCTGGTACCGCAGGTATGCCAGCTCCTCTGCCATTTTTTCACAAAGGAGCCTGAGGGATTTCTCCCCAACCAAGGCTTTTCGCAACCCTACTTCCCGGTGAAGCAGCTCAGACTTAAGCTTGTCAAAGGCCCATGGAAAAGGAGCTTAATAAGAAAATGAAAGTGCAAAATCTGAAAACCAACACAATTGACCAAAACTCACCACAGAACAGAGCCGCTGAGCCTCCTCAAAAGTCGAGTGCACATCTACCGGCCTGGTCTCATCGGCCCAGTAGAATCGCTCCCAACAAAAATGTGACCGTCCGAGACCTCGCTTCAGTCAGGCAGCCCTCAGCCCCGAACATCCCTCGAAGTACCTTCGATGGGAGAAAAAGACGGCACCAGAAAATCCTTGTCCCTCGAAGTACCTTTGACGGGAGGAGAAGACGGCATTAAAAAATCCTTGTCCCTCGAAGTACCTTCGACGGGAAAAGAAGACGGCGGCAAAGGAGGGACCATTTTGGCGAGGCCAGAAGTCTCGGGCGTTGCGGGCTCAACTAATACATCTACTCTAAGCCTCCAGGCAGGACTTGCCTCGCTATGAGCACGTTCACCCTTCGAGGGTTCCTTCCGTTTGTTATTGCTCCTCGGTCCCGAAGCCGATGATCCTTCATCCTCTCCAAGGGGGAACGGTCTCATCTTAGAAAATTCCCCAATGCCTATGATGACGGAGTCAGCACACGTAAAAGGAAGTACCTTTCAAAGAAAACAGACCACACAACACGTTTCGTGGTGTTTTGCCTCCCATTAACCCTTGGACAGATCTTGCCACTTACGCCCGTCATAGGCCGAGCTGGATGCCAACTTCCGAGCCCAATCTGTCAGGTTGGGGACCTCATAGGGCATCCACGGGATTGCTGCAAAAAAGCAAAAGAAAGCATCTTTACAAAATCCGCCTTCATCATGGGCAAAAATGATAAAAACACAAGTGTAACACTTACGTGTGAAATTCCATTTCTCGGGAAATGGCAAGAACTCCACGGGAATAATATCAACAGTTCGTACTCGGATAAATTAACTCATCCACCCTCGGTCCCCATCTTCTTCATCATCGGCAACAAAGGACCTGGTAGATCGACATCGCAAAGTTATCAGGCCTTAGTGATAAAAGGGCCGGTACAGCCTAATGAGATGGCTAAGGGTGAACTCAAGCCCGGCTTCCTCCGCGAGGAACCTCATCATCAATACTACCCTCCAGAACGACGGGTGAACCTGTGCCAGGGTGGCCCGATATCTTCAATAGAAGTCGAGCACGACTTTATCAAGAGGGCCCAATGTAAAGGGGTACGTGTATACGTTCAGAAACCCCTCTACATGAGCCATGATGCTCTCTCCCGTGGAAGATACCTGCAGTACCACCTTTTCTCCCTATCCGCAGTCTCTCCTCACCGCCTCGAGGTATCCCTCTCCTATTAAAAAAATGAACCTCGATGCATACTCCCAATGGCCCTGAACATTGGGAGGACTCTCTGACGTAAGGTCCCTCCTCGAGACAAAACTTCTCGAGGCTAGCTCACCGGACGCCGTCGGTGTACCACCAGCCAAGCGGGAAGTAGAAGCAGGACTCTCCTCTTCTTGGTAAACAGGTTTGGGCGTGGCAGCCATAACCGTGGTGGATAAAGAGAGGTAAAACGGTACTAAAGCGAAAGCTTTGAATTAAAATGGTGAAAGGGCTGATACAAGAAAGAAGAACTCTATGAAAAGGATAGCTGCCCAAAATATCGGAATCCTCAAAAAAGAAGGAAGCAAACTCATATATAGAGCAAGCAGCGACTGTCCGCCTACCAAGGCCAATTAATGCTGGCCAGGCCATTGTCACTTTCAGGGAGAAGTACCGGCGGGATCACCTCGATCATTTCATGGCCGTGTCATACGTTTGACGCTGTCATACAACGTTCGAGGGATCAAGGACGCCCGTATCGACATAGTCTCGAGACGGTACCTGACCTTGAGGATCTTTGCTGCTATAACGATGGGCTCTAAGGGTCTACCCGCATAAACCTAGCCTCTGGATGGTGCCCGATCTCGAGGATCCCTCTAGATCCGAACCGGTTCCCACTCGAGGGTTATTAGTAAAGCCTCAGGGCTATTTTTTCGCCTGTAGTTCAATTCACACGCGCCCTTGGTTACTTTATCCCGGGGGCCATCTTCATTATAAGTTCAAAGCAAATCCTCGAGGCCGCTCGAGTTCAAGTAAACTCTCACTCGGGGACTATTTGAAAAGGCCCGAGAGTTGTCTTTATTTTCAAGTGATCAAGCAAATTCATCTCTCGAGGACTACCTACGGGGCCTAAAAAGGCCAAGTCATGGCCTAAAAATTTGACGCCCCACTCTCACTCAATTCGAAGTCGAAAGTCCCGGCGGCCTAAGTTTGTATCAGGTCAATCGGGATTTTGTCCGAGGGATGTCTAAGGGTTTCCAGGAAATATCATATTAACCAATCAAAAACCGAGGGAACGTCCACGCCCGGGTTCAGTAATCGGACCAATCGATAAAGTCACATGTTCGGATTTTTTACAAACGCAGGCAAAGGGAAATCCAAAACAAGTCAAAGACAAATTCAAGAAACATTTTTTGTATTGATAAATTACGATTGCAAAAGCCCACGAGGGGTCCTTACACAGAAACAAAGAAACAAAAACAACTGCTAGAAGTCTAATCTACTATCGAAGGTACATCCTCAGGGGCGACATCTACGAGAACCATTTCCTCGAGGGTCCCATCTCGATCTTCAGAGCGACGCCTTCGAGAATCTCCTCTGAAACAACAATAGATGGGGAAGAAGGCTATAGCCTATCAAAGAGCAAAAGATTTTAAAGCCAGGAAAGTTGTGGCTTGGTGAAAAATTTGGCTAGTATGGGTCTTGTCAGCACTATTATTGCGAAGCCACTTCTTGAGACGTTGCACCAGTGTGGGATGCAACAGTTAGTAGATGATGCCACCTCACTCTAGGTAAAGCAAAGGGAGTGAAGCGCCACACCAAGTTGAAGTTAAGAGAGATGAGCAGCAGTTCAAGGACCACATATCCTCTGATGCTGGAACAACATGAAGCCCCTCTCTCATCATTTCGGGCCAACAACAACAACAACAACAACAACAACAAACCAGTACGATCCCATCCAGTGGGGAAGAGCTCTAAAAGAGAGCCATGGCATAACTGGCAAAACAGCTGCCGTGTGACCTTACGGTCACGGGCTTGAACCATGGAAAATAAAGTTTGGATGAGGAAGAAGAGAAGAAAGGAGTTGAAAGCTGTTGAAGAATGACTAGATGGAGTTTTGATTCAAGAAATCCCCCATTTATAGAAAGGTAGTAGCGTGACCAATAGAGCAATCAATGCCTGGAAGCATATCGCCAGGCGCAATCAATGCTTTTTGGGAAACGGATTGGCGGCGATGTGGCCGCTTTTGGGAGAATAAACCGACAGTATATTGAATGCCTCTGAAGATGGATATATAGGGTGTTTCCAGTCACTTGGAGCACTGGCGTCACAAGCATGACATCATCACAAGATGTTTTAAGAAACACGGGGACTATCTGTATACGTAAAAATCAGAAGACCCAATTTCATGGCCATTATGACGCTTCACAAGCACGTCTCCAAAGGCTCGAGGCACGGCTCGAGGTTCGACCCCGAGGGTTTTCAACGTTTGACCTCGGGGGAGTATAAGTCGATGGTTATGATGGCAAAATAGGAAGTTCCCAAGGCACTTGATTAAAGCTGACCTAGTCTATTAGGGTAGCACAAGCCCGACCGTGGCATTAAATGGCTGTATCAGCCGCGTATCTTTGTAATAAATGCGTCTGTACCATGTTGGGATTCCCCCTCATATATAAAGAGGATCCTTGTCACTTTGTAGGACAGATAACACACAACATTGAATACACGAAATAGAACATTCTCTGCTCTCTAACTTAAACATATTCTCCTCTAATCTTATTACTTACATTTATTTCTTAAATTTATTGTATTTCATTGATTGTTCTTCATTTATTACTTATCATTGATCATAAAAGTCCCTCATCAAGGCCCTTAGAACTGTTAGTCCTCTAATCGCTGCCAACTCTGCACTACTAATAAGTAGCAAGAGAGGGTCGCAATAGCTTTTACCCGATTTTGGGTTGGGATCGAATCAACAGAGAGCTAGAATTGGAGTCGAGTATCTATTTAGGTTGGAATTGCGTATTTTGTTCCAAATATCACTTCTATTCATTTTTGGTTTTTCTTTATATTCTACTATGATCAAAGTACAAATTATAATTGCAACAAAATAAAACTAAGAGTAAATTGCTACAAGTTGTATCTAATGGTTTAAAAGGCACTAGGGTAGTGACTTTCATTTAGGTGGCCAATTGACGGGTACTTGCATCCAAGGCACGATTGACATGATTGGTAAATATGTTATAACCGTTGCTCGATACTACCCACTCTACACCTCTCAGTAGAAAGAGTGATTTTGCCCAATTGACTTTCTCAAGACCAATTGGGTATGCATATTTGTCCAAGCAACTAGGGTTCAAGTCGGGTATTACTCTCTCGAGGTTTAACCCTTTAATTGGGACTATCAAATCTCTTTGTTGATCAAACCTGCAATCAAGCACAACTTATGGGCCTTTTGGGACTATTTGTATGAATTTATAATCAAAGCATAAGCACAAATGAGAGGTGGAGTATTCCCCACTACCTGCTGCTGAGCCCTCAGACGACTCAGAAATCACATGTGTTGGTGCTTGAGCAGTGGGTGATGGTGGAGGAGTGTCTCGTAGCCTAAATCTCTCCGACCTGTGTAATTTTTCAATTATGTCCTGCACTACATTAACTCAATCCTGTAACATCTCACAACCAGTTAGCCCAAAAATCAATCCTATACTACAAAGAAAATCAAAGAAAACAAAAAGAAAAACACATGGGTTGCCTCCCAAGAAGCGCCTGATTTAACGTCGCGGCACGACGCATGTTACCATCCAATCATTTGAAATAAATAACAGCCACCATATGGCTATCATCAAACTTCCCAAGATAATGCTTGGCATAGTGCCCATTCACTCTAAATTCACCATTTTTGTTTTTCAAATCAAGAGCACCAAAGGGGGTCACCAACACAACTTCAAACGGTACACTCCATTTTGATTTAAGCTTTCCCGGAAACGGACGTAACCGGGAATTGAACAGGAGAACCAAATCACCAACTTTGAACTCCTTTCCACGAGCATATTTATCATGAAGGTACTTCATCTTGTCCTTATACAAGGACGAACTAGAGTAGGCATGGAATCGGAATTCATCAAGTTCATTGAGTTGTTCAATACGAAGATTAGCAGCTATATCCCAATCAAGATTCAACTTCTTCAAGGCCCACATGGCCTTATGCTCCAACTCCACTGGTAAATGACATGATTTCCCAAACACCAACCGGTACGGCGACATACCAATTGGGGTCTTATAAGCGGTCCGGTAAGCCCATAGAGCATCATCTAACTTTTTAGACCAATCGGTCCTATTGTCATTGACGGTTTTGGACAAAATGCTCTTGATCTCCCTGTTAGACACTTCCACCTGGCCACTTGCTTGAGGATGATAAGGTGTAAACACTTTGTGGTTGACACCATACTTGGAAAGCAAGGCATCAAAAGCTCTATTACAAAAATGCGATCCTCCATCACTAATAATTGCCCGAGGTGTACCAAACCTTGTGAAAATGCTCTTTTTCAGAAATGCCACCACACTCTTAGCTTCATTATTGGGCAAGGCCACTGCCTCAACCCATTTTTAGACATAATCAACCGCTACAAGAATGTAAGTGTTTCCACACGAGCTTACAAAAGGGCCCATAAAATCGGTACCCCATACATCAAAGACATCAACTTCAAGAATGGTGTTTAGAGGCATCTCATCTTTCTTGGATTATCCCACCCGCTCGTTGACATTGATCACATCTTTTTACTAGATCACTTGCATCTTTGAACAAGGTTGACCAATAAAAACCACAACTCAGAACTTTCGAAGCCGTCCTCGCCCCTCCATGATGGCCACCATAGGGGGAGGAATGACAAGCCTCTAGAATGCTAAATTGCTCCTCCTCAGGAACACACCTCCGGATGACTCCGTCGGTGCAAATCTTGAACAAGTATGGCTTGTCCCAATAGAAGTCCAAACTATCCCGTTTGAGCTTCTTCCTTTGGTTAGAAGAGAGCTCACATGGGATGATGCCAGTCACAAGGAAATTAGTAATGTCCGCAAATCATGGCATATCACACATCGACACAGAAAGTAGTTGCTCATCGGGAAATGTATCATTGATCTCTAGGACATCACATAGCCTACCTTCCTCCTGCAAGCGGGACAAATGATCCGCCACTTGGTTTTCACTACCTTTCCGGTTCACTATCTCCAAATCAAACTCTTGAAGTAATAAGACCCATCGCATCAGTCTAGCTTTGGAGTCTTTCTTTGTCATCAAGTATCTAAGAGCTGCATGATCGGTGTGCACTCTGACTTTGGCTCCCATAAGATATGGCCGAAATTTTTCAATGGCGAACAATAATAGCCAATAATTCCTTCTCGGTCACCGTGTAGTTCTTTTGAGCCTTATTCGTAGTCTTGCTCGCATAGTACACTGGATAAAACATTTTGTTCACTCTTTGACCCAAAACTGCCCCAACCGCAACATCGCTCGCGTCGCACATGAGCTCGAAAGGCAAGCTCCAATTGGGTGCGGTAATGATCGGGGTAGTGGTCAACTTAATCTTGAGAAGCTCAAATGCTTCCATACATCTCTCATCGAACACAAACTTGGTATCCTTTTCTAGCAACTTGGAAAGAGGATTCACTACCTTCGAAAAGTCCTTGATAAATCGCCGGTAGAACCCCGCATGCCCAAGAAAACTCCTCACCCCCTTGACAGAAGTGGGGGGAGGAAGCCTTGAAATCACATCTATCTTGGCTTTGTCGACTTCAATCCCATGCTTTGAAATTTTATTGCCCAACACTATTCCCTCTTCAACCATGAAGTGGCATTTTTTCCAATTTAACATAAGGTTGGTGTCTTCACACCGGGCCAACACTCTATCCAAATTTCCCAAACACTCTTCAAATGAATTCCCAACCACACTAAAATCATCCATCAAGACCTCCAAAATATCTTCCACTATATCGGTGAAAATAGCCATCATGCATCGTTGGAATGTCACCGGAGCATTACACAACCCGAACAGCGTCCGAGAGAAAGCAAAGGTGCCATATGGACAAGCAAAGGTGGTCTTCTCTTGGTCCTCCGGAGCGATTAAGATTTGATTATACCCCGAGTATCCATCCAAAAAGCAATAAAAGGCACGCCCCGCAAGGCGATCAAGCATTTGGTCAAGGAATGACAAAGGGAAATTATCCTTGCGGGTCACCTTGTTTAGTTTCCGGTAGTCCATCCATACCCTCCATCCGGTAACCGTCCGACTGGTAATAAGTTCATTGTTGTCATTTGTCACCACAGTCATCCCACCTTCTTCGGTACACATTGCACCGGAGAAGTCCATGAGCTATCGGAGATTGGATACACAACACCTGCATCTAGCCACTTGATCACTTCTTTCTTCACCACTTCTTGCATTGCCTCATTGAGCCTCCTTTGATGTTCCAAGGAGGGCTTTGCATTATCCTCCAAAATAATCTTGTGCATACAGAATGCGGGGCTTATTCCCCGAATGTCAGCTAGAGTCCATCCAATTGCCTTTTTCCGCTTTTTAGCACCGCCAACGTGGCATCTACCTTGCATGTTAGTAAGACAAGAGGAAAGAATAACTGGTAAAGTTGAATTAGAGCCCAAGAATTCATACCTGAGGTGTGGAGGTAATGGCTTCAACTCCAACACCGGGGGTTCCTCGATTGAAGGCTTTGTTGGAGGTGTCTTTCTATTCTCGAGATCCAAAGAAAGTTTCCTAGGCTCATAAGAATAAGAGCCCATTCCATGTAAAGCATTCACGCACTCCACTCGGCCCGCATCATCATTGACATCCAAATTCAACAATACGACCTCCAAAGGGTCCTCAACATTGATCATTGCACTGGTATCATCAATTATCACAGCCGTGACTAAATCCACAAATGAACACACTTCGGTACAATTGGGCCGCTTCATTGACTTGCACACATGAAATACTACCTTTTCATCACCTACCTTGAAAGTGAGTTCCCCTGCTTCCACATCAACTAGAGCCTTCCCCGTAGCAAGGAAAGGTCTCCCTAATATGATCGGGACCTCATAATCTACCTCACAATCCAATATCACAAAATCAGCTGGCAAGATGAATGTCCACACGGACAAGCACATCATCAACAATACCTAATGGTCGCTTCATAGATCGGTCTGCCATTTGCAATTGCATGGAAGTTGGCCTCGGAGGCCCAATACCCAAAGTCTTGAAAACTGAGAAGGGCATTAAGTTGATGCTTGCCCCAAGATCACATAAAGCTTTTGCAAAGTCTGCACTACCAATAGTGCAGGGGATAGTGAAAGCACCAGGATCCTTTAATTTTGGGGCCATTGAATGTGCTATAGCACTAACTTGGTGGGTTATCTTGATAGTTTCACAGTCCATTGATCTTTTCTTTGTAACCAAATCCTTCATGAATTTAGCATAACCAGGCATTTTCTCCAAAGCCACCAAAGGCACGTTGATGGATAAGCTCTTCATCATGTCAATGAACTTTTTGAATTGATTCTCACTTTTCTGCTTGGCTAGCCTCTAAAGATAGGGGGAGGTGGCCTAGGCAAAGGTGCCTTGGCTTTTGGAACAACCGACTCCGACATGTGAATTACATGCTCCCTAGACGGGTTCACGGCCTCTTGAGTTTCCACCTCGGTTTCATTTATGTCAATCCTCACTTCATTGTTCACATTGTCTTCAACCACATCTTCAACTACCAAAGGAACCGTATCTTCTTGCAACTCAACATCATCTTCAACAACTTGCTTTTGTTTCGTGCCATTCACATCACCTCCTCTCCCACTTTTTGTTGTAACCGCCATGACATGGTTGTTCCCACCCTTTGGGTTCACTACCATATCACTTGGTAGAGCACCCTTCGGGCGGGTATTCAATGATTGAGAGATTTGGCCTATTTGCACCTCCAAATTCCTAATTGAAGTATTGTGAGAAGCCAATTGCGCATCGGAATCCACATTCTTTTTCATCATTTTTTCGAACATCATTTCATCATTTGAGGTGGATTGTGCGGTTGTTGGTACATTGGGGGCCTTCGAAAGCCTTGCCCCCGGTTTCTTTGGTTCCCATTGTTCTATCCACCTTGATTGTTATTGTTGCCCCAATTGTTGTTATTACCATTCCAATTCCTTTGGTTGCCTTGATTGTTGTTCTGATTGCCCCAGTTGTTGTTTTGATTATTGTTCCCCCAATTACCATTGTTTTGTTGTTGATTGCCCCAATTGCCCTAGGGTCGCCACTGTTGTTGGTTGGAAGAGTTGCCCCGTTGGCCTTGAAAATTGTTTAAATATTGTACCTCTTCATTTTGCTCATCATAGCCATCATTTTGAAACCCATCACAATCATCATCAAATTGCTCAGAATTCCCTTGGTTTTGTTGCCTTCTTTGCCTTCTCTTGTTGACAAGCATATTCACACCCTCCATGGCATTCACTTGGCGAGGATTTTGGACTTGTTGCACCTGTGCCTTAGCCAATTGGTTCATAGTAGTTGTCAACTCCGCTATTGCCTGTCCATGGTCATGTAATTCCTTATGCAAATGAATAACCGTAGGGTCACCTTGGGGAACATTGGCCCTACTTTGCCATGCGGAGGACGTGTCCGCCATCTCATCAAGAACGGCACAAGCTTCATCATACGTCAATTTCATAAAATTACCCCCAGCAAGTTGATTCACTATGCATTGATTTGTAGTGTTGATGCCCCGATAGAAAGTTTGTTGCAACATATTCTCCGTCATGTCATTATTGGGGCATTCCTTCACCATCGTCCTATACCGCTCCCAAATCTCATGCAAAGGTTCTGTGGGCTCTTGCTTGAAGGCCAATATTTTATCTCGAAGTGCCGCCATGTGCCCAGGTGAGAAAAATTAGCAATAAACTTATCGGCTAACTCATCCCAAGTAGTGATGGAATGGTTAGGGAGTCTCTCCAGCCAATCCAATGCTTTCCCCCGAAGTGAGAAGGGGAAAAGCATCAACCTAAGTTGATACCGGAGCGGAGTTTCATTGACAAAGATCTATTACCCCACAACCCTGACGTGCAGAGACAGTTAAGAACTAGAGTGGGTTGGGAACATTTTATGGAGGAGTGTGTAGATGCCAATGAACACATGGTCAAGGAGTTTTATTGCAATATAGACCACATCAAAAAGGGCTCCAAAGTGACCAAGGTTCGTAATAAGACAGTGTTGTTTGATGGGAGATACCTCAACGAATACCTTGGCTTCAATGAGGAGGATGAACCTTTGTACATGGCGAAGTTGGAGATGGGTGAGGAGGTCCGTCCATGGTTAGCTCAGTACCTGGCAATCCCAGGTACCATTCCGGATTGGTTGACTGCTGGGGTCAAAATATTGCGGAGAACCTTAAACTTTGAGGCGAGGGGTTGAGAGATGTTTGTTTTCAGCCGGTTGGATCCTACTACACATGAACAGAGCCTTCCTCTCCACCGGGCTGTATTGGTTTCTTCGATTATGGCAGGATACCCCATAAATGTGGGGAATGTGGTGTCCCGCATTATCTCGATAGTGGGAGCAGAGCATGACCGGAACTACCCTTTCCCTAGCACCCTCACTATGTACTTTCGGGATCTGGAGGTGGACAAGAAGCCCTACGACGTTAAGGTCAAGGCGACTGCCTCGTTCTCCCGGTATAGCTTGAAGGGAAATGGCAACCCCAAGGACAAGAACTACAAAGCCCCTACTTCTGACCCAAATGGCCAGTCTGAAGAGCCAGTTGTGGTAGAGGTCCCTGCTGAGCCTACCCCCACTACTGCAGACATGCCTCCCGGACCTTCCATATCTGTAGGCCCGGAGATCCCATCTACCCGGGCCCATCCCATCACTGCCCACCGACTGAGCCAGGCTCTTGCCAGTATCAACAACTGGATGTCCACAGCGTCATCCAAGTTGTCTATCTTGACTACCACTGTAGAGGCTCAGTCAGCTCCCCCAGCCCCATAGGTACCCCAGTCCATCGAGGACGTTCTCAAAAAGATACTTGAGAACTAGAAGAAGATCCTCGCCACTCAGGCTACGCTCTCAAAGGAAGTGGATTCACATAGCAAGGGTCTCAAGAAGCTTGCCAAGGAGCATAAGAAGTTGCGGAAGACACGGGCCTCAAAGGAGTCTGTGAAGGAGCTGTGGGCAGATATTGATAGACTAAAGGCAGACCAGCTGCCTTTGGACCTGTTGCTTGATGATCCAGTCCCAGCAGCTCATCCACAGCCGGAGCAGACCCAGAGGCCTCCGAAGAGGAGGAAGATTCCTAGAGTAGATGATGCCATCATCCAGTTGGCGGACCCACTGGAGGCTTCCTCCAGTTAGCCACAGGATGTACTAGTTCCACAGCCTGTCGAGGTCCAGGCCCAAGTCCTAGTTGCAGCAGAGCAGATCACCGGAAACCAGTTTGAGGTTCCCGAGCACATAGAGGACCCAGGGACCACCCATGATCCTATGCAGACAGACACGGCTTAGGGAGTCCTCTATATCCTTTTTCTATATCTTTTGGTTCTTATTTAGACTAGTTGGCATTAGGGACAATGCCAGCTTTCATTTGAGGGGGTGAGCCCTACATTTTGGATGACTGTATATATCAATACATTTTTATGCTTTATTGATTTTTCATCTTTGGTCTGTATATATATTTGATATTTAGTTAAATTTATCGCATTTTCATCTTACTTTGGATCTGTATATAAAGTTACATTTCATTGTATATATTCATCCGGTCTATTGTATATTCAAATCCCCTATTGTCTATATTTATTCTATTTTCCGCAAAAATTTTCGTTTTTAGCTTCGTATTTGTGATTCGTAGCTTTTTGTTTTCGGAGTTTGCAATAAGCGTTTGGTTTTTCTTAATGTCACGGTTCTTTCCAAAGGTGGAGTGTTGTGTGAAGCAGGTGGCTCTTCCCAATGATGGATGGCGTGACAACCTTCTTAAGGGTTTGAGTCTGTTTTTCTTTTTCTTTTTGGTTTTTAGTAGTTAGTAGTTAAGGGTGCCTCAAGCAAAGCATCACTTGGGCCTAGCACATTTGCCTTTGATCTTATGGTCAAAAACAAATTGTTGTGTTTAGGATGGTGAAAGTTGTGACCTTTGAGACTCTTGCGTTGGCCGATAATCATCAAGTGGTTTTTCGGGACCATTATATGCTCAAATCGTATCAAAGGTCGTTGTGGGCCCCCGACTCTATGTCTTTAGAAATCCCTTAGCTTGTGTGGTGAGTAATTGAATTGCAAGTCCAAGTCCCGAGCCATTGGTCTAGAACTTGCCCTGAATGTTTGTTGTGGCAAAATCCTAGGTGAACTTTGACTTAAGACATGATTATAGGCTCTCCTTGATCCAAATGATAGTTTGAACAATTCCATAGCCTACCAATGATAAGATCCCTATTTAACCCTTTTGAGCCTTAGACCTTTTTCTTTAAAGAACCAAGATACAAGCATATACCCGTTCTAAAAGATACCCTCTCTTGGCACCCGATCATTCCTTTAGCATATGGCAAAAGTATAAGTTTGGGGGGGGAGAGACGAGGATAGCAACAAAGTGGCAAAAAAGGCACAAAAATGAAGAAAAGGAAAGGCAATGAAAAAGAAAGAAAAGCAAAAAGACAAAAAGAATGTTCAATGTGAAAAAGAATAAAAAGGGATTTAAGAAAAGCAATGAATGAAAGGCGCGAAAAGTCGAAAAAGTAGAAAAGGTGTGAAAAGCACAAGAAAGAGTGACATGGTGTCTCTCTAACCCCTTAGAAAGAAGTGAAATGACTCAAAGAGTCAAGTGAATTGTGCCAAATGAATCAAAAGAAGTGCTTAAGGGAAGATGGAACCCACTTGAACAAAACATGACCTACCCTGGACCAAAAGCCTTCACAATGACTCCACAAAAGCCCTATATGATCTTGAGTCGAATGAAGCTTACATTAGTGGATACTTACATAAGGGGCAAGCATATGATACT
Organism: Nicotiana attenuata; assembly: GCF_001879085.1. Taxonomy (NCBI): domain Eukaryota; kingdom Viridiplantae; phylum Streptophyta; class Magnoliopsida; order Solanales; family Solanaceae; genus Nicotiana; species Nicotiana attenuata. Next base: position 295,371 of record NW_017671161.1, read on the forward strand.
TAGAGCCGAACTTGTGACCTTTCCTTGAGAGAGATGAGTGAATTTCCAATAACCTCGTTTTGTGTGCCAATATTCTAAAGGTGAGGTTTGCTTAGGGAGAGTTGAGGATGTGTGAGTTTGGGTTCCACAATGATCAAAGTAATTGAAAGAGTTCTTTGATGTGTTGAGTCAACTCTTGATGCTCTTGTGTCACACTTGATCCATGGTTTGTCAAAGGTTAATTGTCATGTGTGTCGAGGGCAATTGTTAGTCCCAATTGATGCTGGTTGAGGTTGCTTTAGGAAAGCTGAAATTTTTTTGGATTGTCCCTTAAGGGGTGGGTCTTATTTTGTTTGCTTGAGGAAAAGCAAAAGCTTAAGTTTGGGGGAGTTGATAACTAGGGATTTTGACGCATTTTATACCCCTTTGTGCTTATGCTTTGATTATAAATTCATACAAAATAGTCCCAAAAGGCTCATAAGTTGTGCTTGATTGCAGGTTTGATCAACAAAGTGACAAGATGTCAAAGATCGGCTCAGAAGGAGTGAAACCTGCACAAGTACCAAAGACAAGACAAAACTTAGGAGAAACAAGCCTAGTGCGGCCGCATTACACGTGCGGTCCGCACTAGGGAGATTCAGAGAGTTAGATTTTCAGGCATCAAGGCAGTGTGGACGCAGAAGGTTTTGTGCGGTCCGCACTGAGGCACCGCAGCCGCACGACCATTCTGTGCGGCCCGCAGAACAAAAGTTTAGAGAGGTGCCAAATTCAGAAGATGAAGCCTGTGCGGTCCGCAATCCATTCTGCGCGGATCGCATTGAAACCCTTCGCAGCCGCAATCCATTCTGTGCGGTCCGCGGAGCCTGGGTTCAGAGAGTCAAAATTTCAAGTTCAAGAGCTAGTGCGGCTGCACACCATTTTGTGCGGTCCGCACTGACCCTGCAGGGGCAATTTTGTCCAGTTTTTCTAGCTTAGTATAAATAGAATCTTTTTCCATTTTTAGGGTATCAGACGTTGTAATACAGTAGCTGCGCTCGTGAGAAGACTTTTCTTAGCCACTTTGGGCACTTTTACGTAGTCCTAATCATTCAATCTTCGTATCTACTTTAGTAATTAATATGTCTTTCTCTTCATCTATTTCTCTAATTTTCTCTTCAAGCATGAGTAGCTAGATCCATCAGCTAGGGTTGTGGCTCAACCCTAGTGTGGGTAATTGATGGGTGTTGTGATTTAAGGTCAGATTAACTATCGGTGTTTGTTATTTGGGTCAATTTTATGGTTTAATTTATTAATTAGTGGTTGCAAACACTAGTTTGTGCTAAGTAGATTTGGGCTCTTCTTGAGAAAGAGAGCCTAAGTCTCCAAAATTGACTCAACAAGGAATTGGGATGGACTCAAGAGATTTGATAGTCCCAATTGAAGGGTTAAACCTCGAGAGAGTAATACCCGACTTGAACCCTAGTTGCTTGGACAAATATGCATACCCAATTGGTCTTGCGAAAGTCAATTGGGAAAAATCACTCTTTCTACCGAGAGGTGTAGAGTGGGTAGTATCGAGCAACGGTTATATCATATTCCCCAATCATGTCAATCGTGCCTTGGATGCAAATACCCGTCAATTGGCCACCTAGGTGAAAGTCACTACCCTAGTGCCTTTTAAACCATTAGATACAACTTGTAGCAATTTACTCTTAGTTTAATTTAGTTGCAATTATAATTTGTAGTTTGATCATAGTAGAATATAAAGAAAAACCAAAAATGAATAGAAGTGATATTTGGAACAAATACGCAATTCCAACCTAAATAGATACTCGACTCCAATTCTAGCTCTCTGTGGATTCGATCCCGACCCAAAATCGGGTAAAAGCTATTGCGACCCTCTCTTGCTACTTATTAATAGTCGGTCCACACTGGTTGGTGAGAATGGGCCCCAGGGTTTTCTCTATAAATAGACCTTGGGGGCCTCCTTTTACCCTTTTCGCAAATTTAACTCTCAGAAGCATAGATCACTGTTCATACTCTTCTCTTCTCGTAATTAACTGCATAGATTGATCATTCCTCATTTCATCTAACAACTGGTAACATAATCTTCCTTTTTCTTGTTTCAATTCTGTTAGTTTTATTTTTTTTCATTTTTTTTAGCTTAGAGTTTTTCTTCCTCTCGTAATTGGTTCAATTTCTAGGTTAGAGTAGGTTACATGTTGATTCTTGTGGACTTGTTAGTTAAATGAACAGGGTAATCAATTAGGGACTCTAATTAGGCGAACATTTGAACTTAAAAGAAAAATTTGGAAACTCTAGTTTAGTGCCAAATCTGGGCACCCTGTGCGGTCCGCGGTGCCCCAGTGCGGCCACAGTTGCTTTTGTGCGGTCCGCACAGCTGAGATTCAGAGGCCATGTTTTTGGAACCCCACACCTGTGCGGACCGCGGTCGTTTCTGTGCGGTCCGCGGTGGCCTCAGTGCGGCCGCAGTTGGTTTTGTGCGGTCCGCACTGGGCACTACCCTAGTGCCTTTTAAACCATTAGATACAACTTGTAGCAATTTACTCTTAGTTTATTTTAGTTGCAATTATAATTTGTAGTTTGATCATAGTAGAATATAAAGAAAAACCAAAAATGAATAGAAGTGATATTTGGAACAAATACGCAATTCCAACCTAAATAGATACTCGACTCCAATTCTAGCTTCTGTGGATTCGATCCCGACCCAAAATCGGGTAAAAGCTATTGCGACCCTCTCCTGCTACTTATTAGTAGTGCAGAGTTGGCAGCGATCAATTGCTTTTACCCGGTAATCATCAATTAGTAGTGCGGAGTTGGCAGCGACCCGCAATCGATGATTACCGGGTAAAAGCAATTGATCGCTATCGCTGCCACCTCCGCACTACTAATAAGTAGCAAGAGAGGGTCGCAATAGCTTTTACCCGATTTTGGGATCGAATCCACAGAGAGCTAGAATTGGAGTCGAGTATCTATTTAGGTTGGAATTGCGTATTTGTTCCAAATATCACTTCTATTCATTTTTGGTTTTTCTTTATATTCTACTATGATCAAACTACAAATTATAATTGCAACTAAAATAAACTAAGAGTAAATTGCTACAAGTTGTATCTAATGGTTTAAAAGGCACTAGGGTAGTGACTTTCACCTAGGTGGCCAATTGACGGGTACTTGCATCCAAGGCACGATTGACATGATTGGGGAATATGTTATAACCGTTGCTCGATACTACCCACTCTACACCTCTCGGTAAAAAGAGTGATTTTGCCCAATTGACTTTCTCAAGACCAATTGGGTATGCATATTTGTCCAAGCAACTAGGGTTCAAGTCGGGTATTACTCTCTCGAGGTTTAGCCCTTTAATTGGGACTATCAAATCTCTTGAGTCCATCCCAATTCCTTGCTGAGTCAATTTTGGAGACTTAGGCTCTCTTTCTCAAGAAGAGCCCAAGTCTACTTAGCACAAACTAGTGTTTGCAACCACTAACTCATAAATTAAACCATAAAATTGACCCAAATAACAAACACCCATAGTCAATCTAACCTTAAATCACAACACCCATCAATTACCCACACTGGGGTTGAGCCACAACCCTAGCTAATGGGTCTAGGTACTCATGCTTGAAGAGAAAATCAGAGAAATAGATGAAGAGAAAGACATATTAATTAATTACTAAAGTAGATACGAAGATTCAATGATTAGAACTACGTAAAAGTGCCCAAAGTGGCTAAGAAAAGTCTTCTCACGAGCGCAGCTACTGTATTACAACGGCTGATACCCTAAAAATGAAAAAAGAATCTATTTATACTAAGTTGGAAAAACTGGACAAAATTGCCCCTGCGGGGTCAGTGCGGACCGCACAAAATGGTGTGCGACCGCACTAGGCTCTTGAACTTGAATTTTTGACTCTCTGAACCCAGGCTCCGCGGACCGCACAGAATGGGCTGCGGCCGCAGAGGCTTTCAATGCGGTTCGCGCAGAATGGACTGCAGACCGCACATGCTCCATCTTCTGAATTTGGCACCTCTGTGAACTTTGGTTCTGCGCGCCGCACAGAATGGTCGTGCGGCCGCGGTGCCTCAGTGCGGACCGCACAAAACCTTCTGTGACCGCACTGCCTTGATGCCTGAAAATCTAACTCTCTGAATCTCCCTAGTGCAGACCGCACAAAGTGTAATGCAGTCGCACTAGGCCTGTTTCTCCTGAGTTTTGTCTTGTCTTTGGTACTTGTGCAGGTTTCACTCCTTTTGAGCCGATCTTTAACATCTTGTCACTTTGTTGATCAAACCTGCAATCAAGCACAACTTATGATCCTTTTAGGACTATTTTGTATGAATTTATACTCAAAGCATAAGCACAAAGGGGTATAAAATGCGTCAAAATCCCTAGTTATCAACTCCCCCAAACATAAGCTTTTGTTTGTCCTCAAGCAAACAAAATAAGACCCACCCCTTAAAAGACAATCCAAGAAATTTTCAGCTTTCCTGAAGCAACCTCAACTAGAATCATTGGGACTAACAATTGCCCTCGACACATATGAGTCATTAACAACATTTAACCTTTGACAAACCATGGATCAAGTGCGACACAAGAGCATCAAGAGTTGACTCAACACATCAAAGAACTCTTTCAATTACTTTGGTCATTGTGGAACCCAAACTCACACATCCTCAACTCTCTCTAAGCAAACCTCACCTTTAGAATATTGGCACACGAACAGGGTTATTGGAAATTCACTCATCTCTCTCAAGGAAAGGTCACAAGTCCGGCTCTAAGTATCATATGCTTGCCCCTTATGTAAGTATCCACTAATGTAAGCTTCATTCGACTCAAGATCATATAGGGCTTTTGTGGAGTCATTGTGAAGGCTTTTGGTCTAGGTTAGGTCATGTTTTTGTTCAAGTGGGTTCCATCTTCCCTTAAGCACTTCTTTTGATTCATTTGGCACAATTCACTTGACTCTTTGAGTCATTTCACTTCTTTCTAAGGGGTTAGAGAGACACCATGTCACTCTTTCTTGTGCTTTTCACACCTTTTCTCCTTTTTCAACTTTCCGCGCCTTTCATTCATTGCTTTTCTTAAATCCCTTTTTATTCTTTTTCACATTGAACATTCTTTTTGTCTTTTTGCTTTTCTTTCTTTTTCATTGCCTTTCCTTTTCTTCATTTTTGTGCCTTTTTTGCCACTTTGTTGCAATCCTCGTCTCTCCCCCCCAAACTTATAATTTTGCCATGTGCTAAAGGAATGATCGGGTGCCAAGAGAGGGTATCTTTTAGAACGGGTATAGGCTTGTATCATGGTTCTTGAAACAAAAAGGTCTAAGGCTCAAAAGGGTTAACTAGGGATCTTATCATTGGTAGGCTATGGAATTGTTCAAACTATAATTTGGATCAAGGAGAGCCTATAATCATGTCTTAAGTCAAAGTTCACCTAGGATTTCGCCTCAACAAACATTCAGGGTAAGTTCTAGACCAATGGCTCGGGACTTGGACTTGCAATTCAATTACTCACCACACAAGCTAAGGGATTGCTAAAGACATAAAGTCGGGGGCCCACAACGACCTTAGATACGATTTGAGCACACAATGGTCCTAAAAAATCACTTGATGATTATCGGCCAATGCAAGAGTCTCAAGGTCACAACTTTCACCATCCTAAACATAACAATTTGTTATTGACCATAAGATCAAAGGCAAATGTGCTAGGCCCAAGTGAAGCTTTGCTTGAGGCACCCTTAACTACTAACTACTAAAAACCAAAAAGAAAAAAGAAAAACAGACTCAAACCCTTAAGAAGGTTGTCACACCATCCATCATTGGGAAGAGCCACCCGGTTCACACAACACTCCACCTTTGGAAAGAACTGTGGCATTAAAAAAACCAAAGGCTTATTGCAAACTCCGAAAACAAAAAGCTACGAATCACAATTACGAAGCTAAAAATGAAATATTTTGCGGAAAATAGAATAAATATATACAAGAGGGGATTTGAATATACAATAGACGGGATGAATATATACAATAAAATGTAACTTTATATACAGACCCAAAGTAATATGAAAATGCGATAAATGTAACTAAATATTAAATTATATACAGACCAAAGATGAAAAATCAATAAAGCATAAAAATGTATCAACATATACAGTCATCCAAAATGTAGGGCTTACCCCCTCAAATGAAGGCTGGCATTGTCCCCAATGCCAACTAGTCTAAATAAGCACCAAAAGATATAGAAAAGGATATAGAGGACTCCCTAAGCCGTGTCTGTCTGCATAGGATCATGGGTGGTCCCTGGGTGCTCTGTGTGCTCGGGAACCTCAGACTGGTTTCCGGTGGTCTGCTCTGCTGCTACTGGGACCTGGGCCTGGACCTCGACAGGCTGTGGAACTGGTACATCCTGTGGCCGACTGGAGGAAGCCTCCGATGGGTCCGCCAACTGGATGATGACATCATCTGCTCTAGGAATCTTCCTCCTCTTCGGAGGCCTCTGGGTCTGCTCCGACTGTGGATGAGCTGCTGGGACTGGATCATCAAGCAACAGGTCCAAAGGCAGCTGGTCTGCCTTTAGTCTACCAATATTTGCCCGCAGCTCCTTCACGGACTCCAAAGAGGCTCGTGTCTTTCGCAACTTCTTATGCTCCTTAGCAAGCTCCTTGAGAGCCTTGCTGTGTGAATCCACTACCTTTGAGAGCACAGCCTGAGTGGCGAGGATCTTCTTCTAGTTCTCAAGTATCTCTTTGAGCGCGTCCTCGATCGACTGGGGTACCTGTGGGGCTGGGGGAGCTGACTGGGCCTCTACAGTGGTAGTCAAGATAGAAAACTTGGATTACGCTGTGGACATCCAATTGTTGATACTGGCAAGAGCCTGGCTCAGCCGGTGGGCAGTGATGGGATGGGCCCGGGTAGATGGGATCTCCAGGCCTACAGATGTGGAAGGTCCGGGAGGCATCTCAGCAGTAGTGGGGGTAGGCTCAGCAGGGACCTCTACCACAACTGGCTCTTCAGACTGGCCGGTTGGGGAAGAAGCAGGGGCTTTGTAGTTCTTGTCCTTGGGGTTTTCATTCCCCTTCAAGCTATACCAGGAGAACGGGGCAGTCGCCTTGACCTTGACGTCGTAGGGCTTCTTGTCCACCTCCATATCCCGAAAGTACATAGTGAGGGTGCTAGGGAAAGGGTAGTTCCGGTCATGTTCTGCTCCCACTATCGAGATAATGCGGGACATCACATTCCCCACATTTATAGGGTATCCTGCCATAATCGAAGCAACGAATACAGCCCGGTGGAGAGGAAGTGTCTGGTCATGTGTAGTAGCATCCAACCGGCTGCAAACAAACGTCTCCCAACTTCTCGCTCAAAGTTTAAGGTTCTCCGCAATATTTTGACCCCAGCCGTCAACCAATCCGGAACGGTACTTGGGATTGCCAGGTACTGAGCTAACCATGGACGGACCTCCTCGCCCATCTCTAACTTAGCTATGTACAAAGTTTCATCCTCCTCATTGAAGCCAAGGTATTCGTTGAGGTATCTCCCATCAAACAACACTGTCTTATTACGAACCTTGGTCACTTTGGAGCCCTTTTTGATGTGGGCTACATTGCAATAAAACTCCTTGACCATGTGTTCATTGGCATCTACACACTCCTCCATAAAATGTTCCCAACCCACTCTAGTTCTGAACTATCTCTGCACGTCAGGGTTGTGGGGTAATAGATCTCTGTCAATGAAACTCTGCTCTGGTATCAACTTTCTCACTGGCCACCACTCCCTAAACTTGTGGTACGCCACCTGGCTCACAAACCAATCCCCCCAAACATCAGGCTTTCTAGTTTGGGCAATTCCTCCCACCTGAGGCTCACCACCTTCAGCTAGTTCCTCATCTCCCCCAACTTCCTCCTCCGCACCTATTGCACCCTCTCCAGATAATGAAGCTGTAGGAGAGGTGGAGTATTCCCCACTACCTACTGCTGAGCCCTCAGACGACTCAGAAATCACATGTGTTGGTGCTTGAGCAGTGGGTGATAGTGGAGGAGTGTCTCGTAGCCTGAATCTCTTCGACCAGTCTTCGACATATTCTGGCACGGAGTCTGAAGAAATGTCCCTTGATGGTTGATACTCACTCCCCGAGAAATGGAAAGCAGCTCTGTCTGCAGCTTTGATTAGTTTTCTAGTCCTTTTTATGTTTACCCGAGCTTGAGGAGTGAGTTTTATCATCTTCTTTTTTCCTCCCCGGGAGGATTCTCCTCTGCCCGGTTGTTTACCTTTTTGTCTCACCATTGTCTGCAATCACAATTCAAATAGCTTGTTAGTATCAGTGTAATCAATTAAAAATAGTTTTGCAGAAACAGGGAAGAAAGGTTGCAGAAGTGCCCAGTGCGGACCGCACAAAACCAACTGCGGCCGCACTGAGGCCACCGCGGACCGCACAGAAACGACTGCGGTCCGCACAGGTGTGGGGTTCCAAAAACATGGCCTCTGAATCTCAGCAGTGCGGACCGCACAAAAGCAACTGTGGCCGCACTGGGGCACCGCGGACCGCACAGGGTGCCCAGATTTGGCACTAAACTAGGGTTTCCAGATTTTTCTTTTAAGTTCAAATGTTCGCCTAATTAGAGTCCCTAATTGATTACCCTGTTCATTTAACTAACAAGTCCACAAGAATCAACATGTAACCTACTCTAACCTAGAAATTGAACCAATTACGAGAGGAAGAAAATCTCTAAGCTAAAAAAAATGAAAATAAACTGAAACTAACAGAATTGAAACAAGAAAAAGGAAGATTATGTTACCAGTTGTTAGATAAAATGAGGAATGATCAATCTATGCAGTTAATTACGAGAAGAGAAGAGGATGAACAGTGATCTATGCTTCTGAGAGTTAAATTTGCGAAAAGGGTAAAAGGAGGCCCCCAAGGTCTATTTATAGAGAAAACCCTGGGGCCCATTCTCACCAACCAGTGTGGAACGCACTACTAATAAGTAGCAAGAGAGGGTCGCAATAGCTTTTACCCGATTTTGGGTCGGGATCGAATCCACAGAGAGCTAGAATTGGAGTCGAGTATCTATTTAGGTTGGAATTGCGTATTTGTTCCAAATATCACTTCTATTCATTTTTGGTTTTTCTTTATATTCTACTATGATCAAACTACAAATTATAATTGCAACTAAAATAAACTAAGAGTAAATTGCTACAAGTTGTATCTAATGGTTTAAAAGGCACTAGGGTAGTGACTTTCACCTAGGTGGCCAATTGACGGGTACTTGCATCCAAGGCACGATTGACATGATTGGGGAATATGTTATAACCGTTGCTCGATACTACCCACTCTACACCTCTCGGTAGAAAGAGTGATTTTGCCCAATTGACTTTCTCAAGACCAATTGGGTATGCATATTTGTCCAAGCAACTAGGGTTCAAGTCGGGTATTACTCTCTCGAGGTTTAGCCCTTTAATTGGGACTATCAAATCTCTTGAGTCCATCCCAATTCCTTGCTGAGTCAATTTTGGAGACTTAGGCTCTCTTTCTCAAGAAGAGCCCAAGTCTACTTAGCACAAACTAGTGTTTGCAACCACTAACTCATAAATTAAACCATAAAATTGACCCAAATAACAAACACCCATAGTCAATCTAACCTTAAATCACAACACCCATCAATTACCCACACTGGGGTTGAGACACAACCATAGCTAATGGTTCTAGCTACTCATGCTTGAAGAGAAAATCAGAGAAATAGATGAAGAGAAAGACATATTAATTAATTACTAAAGTAGATACGAAGATTCAATGATTAGAACTACGTAAAAGTGCCCAAAGTGGCTAAGAAAAGTCTTCTCATGTGCGCAGCTACTGTATTACAACGCCTGATACCCAAAATGGAAAAAGAATCTTTTTATACTGAGCTGGAAAAACTAGACAAAATTGCCCCTGCGGGGTCAGTGCGAACCACACAAAATGGTGTGCGGCCGTACTAGGCTCTTGAACTTGAAATTTCGACTCTCTGAACCCAGGCTCCGCGGACCGCACTGAATGGACTGCGGACGCGGAGGCTTTCAACGCGGTCCGCGCAGAATGGACTGCGGACCGCACAGGCTTCATCTTCTGAATTTTGCGCCTCTCTGAACTTTGGTTCTGCGGGCCGCAAATAATGGTCGTGCGGCCGTGGTGCCTCAGTGCGGACCGCACAAAACCTTCTGCGGCTGCACTGCCTTGATGCCTGAAAAACTAACTCTCTGAATCTCCCTACTGCGGCTCGCACAAAGTTAATGCGGCCGCACTAGGCCTGCTTCTCCTGAGTTTTGTCTTGTCTTTGGTACTTGTGCAGGTTTCACTTCTTTTGAGTCGATCTTTGACATATTGTCACTTTGTTGATCAAACTTGCAATCAAGCACAACTTATGAGCCTTTTGGGACTATTTTGTATGAACTTATGATCAAAGCATAAGCACAAAGGGGTATAAAATGCGTCAAAATCCCTAGTTATCATCCTCCACCGACTGTTCAGAGCCTAACACCTAGCTCAACCTCGAGGCCCCATACCAGCCAGCTCGAGGCCCCGATTCTCAGCCACTCGGTTTGCTTTATACATTACCTTCAAGCTCTTATCCTATTTTCTAGTCTCACACTTAGCATCTACTGCCTAACAACTAGCATAAAAATAAATCACGTATTTTTTGAACCACAAAATCAAATCTAATTGTAATTACCATTTTCAAAGTAAGCACTTGTGCTTCGGCAACTTCGTCTATGACCCTATTTCCTGGACCAACTCTTGGCTCGAATATTCCCCCTATGTTATCATCCAACCATGAGGGGTAGACGTACGCAAGACCAACATGATATCGATCTGGCTCGATAGTATCCTTTTCCACGATAATTTTTGAGTGCCACATGTGTTGTGCTTTATTTTTGTATGGAATGGCATCACCCTGAAAATTGGCTATAAAGTGACTCATCTTAGCTACCCGTGGTATGACCTGCTTATTGCCTGCCTGTCTCATAACCCTAAGGGGAGCATAACGGTATATGCCCCTCAATCCGATTAGCACCAAGTATGGAACATCCCTGGATCTGATAACGAACTCCTCGGTAGGGAACCAATCAAACATCCATTGAACCTAATCCTCGGTCAAATTGTTGAAAAACTCCACCCATCCTATAGCATCCTTTGGTTGAGCGAACTTGTTCGGGAGATAGGTCATTTTCTTGGGATGATGGAAGGCTATGTGATCGTTCCATGGCCTTCGCGGAAACTTTTGACGGTGATGACCCTTTTGGAGATGTTCTAGCAGCTAAACTTGTAGCAGCAGATTGCAACCTTCGAAGTATTTATGCCCTTTCTGGCAGCGCTCTAAGGCCTGGTAGATGTCTGCAATGATCATAGGGACAATGGTATATGTCTGCCCTTCGATCCCTTCCATCAAAGTTTTGGCCACCATGGCCAGTCTGGTGTGAATTCTGTCCCCTTAGATCGGGAACACCAGCATGCCCAAGAAACAAACGATGAACACAAAGACCCTGCGGTGAATCCAACCTAAGGAGGTGATGGAAAATTCGTCACCGAAGATACGGTAAGATCTTCTGTTACCGTATCGTTCATAGAGGAAGTCGAAGGGTATGTAGGAGTTTTTCAAGCACTCCAAGTCATCATTCTTCTTTAACTCCATCATCTTAAGAAATCCCCTAGTAGTGCGATTTTCAGGTGCCAGTAAACCAGGGTTGTCCCAAGGTAGCCCAGCAAATCCCCCTATTTCTTCCAAGAGAGGGGACATTTCTATGCTTCCAAAGCAGCACACGACTCTTTCTTTGTCCCAGAACATTGTGGCAGCCTCGATCAACATTTTGTTCGGCTGGAGGTCCAACAAAGAAGGCAAATTTCCTAAGACCCTTTTCACATGATTTTGGTCACTTGATGGAAGATCCCTCCACCAATCTAGCAATGGTGATGCTATGTTCCTAACAATGCCGAACCGGCGGACTTCGTGCCTCATTTTCTGCAAAACATATATGGTTAGGCCCCTTCCCCCTCCAGATCCGACTATTTATACAACAATGATTAGCATACTGGCACTTATTTCTCCAAAATTAATGCACACAATCGTGTTTGCGTCCGTTGGGATTATGGAAAACCCAATGGACTTTGGGACAAGGCTTGTCTTAAAAGGTTATTATGTGGACAACATATTAACCCGGCTAGGTTTGACCATGATGCATGTACAATTAATTAGAGTAAGGTTTCTATAGAGGTCTAGACCGGTACCCTCAAGCGGACAACTTGAGGGGGAAATGCACGGAGCCGTCGACTACACCACTGATCGACTAGTTTTACCACAAATACGCCTTTCCGCATTTAATGGGTGATATATATAGGAAGAGCGCAAACACTCATCAATCGTTGCTATGGGATTGACTACGCATGAGTGGAATATGATGTTGAGCATGAATTATGCAACAATAAATAGCACATTATCATGTATTTGCACGTTTGAAAATGATAAATGCGGCATTTAATAATTGAAAGACAGTTAAGAAAGAAAACAAAGAGACAAGTCAGTTTCTATAGTAAAGGAAATCATAAATGCTTAAAAGAAACGGCAATTAATTCAGATAAAGGGAGAAGGGAAAGGGTGCACATGTATTACCAGGATAAAGCATGTTTAAGACTAATTCACAAAAACAAGTTTATTATGGTAAGAGCCTTAAAAAAGTCCCCAGCAGAGTCGCCATGCTGTCGCGCCCCCTTTTTCCTCGCGGAGTCCGGGTTTCGACATTTTGGGACAACTCATTTCCTTTTGGGAATTGGGTATGGATTTGAAGAGTCGCCACCTAACGGACTTAAGGTGCGTTAGGGCACCTAAAGCAAATAACTCATAAACCGGTTTGCATTACCAGCGATTGGGTAAGGGCTCGAAATAACCTTGAGGGGAAGGTGTTAGGCACCCCTCGAGGTCCACAACGGTGGGTCCCGGCCAAACTCGAATTAGGTGAATTAGTCTTATAAATAAACAAAGCAATTTAGACAAACAGATATTACGTTTAAAACAAGGGATAAAAGGGGTCCTAGGTTTTTTAGCCTATAGGATCACTTTTGTGCAACACTTGGTAATCGTCCCCAAGTTGGGGTGCTACACATAGCATTAGCGCACATATCATCATATCATATACTACACGATTACCCTCCCCTTAATGGTTATATAAGCGATTCTAATTAAACATACTCTATGCGTGCATTATCCGTCCCTTACTTAAGGTCCTGGAGGTGTTTAGGACTTCTAGTTAAGGCGGATCTAGACTCTTCTATAGTGTTTAAAACGAGAAAAATCTAAGTGACAAGCAAAACAAATAGGACTATCAGATAAAGGAATAGTTAAAGGCTCACATTTACCTCCACAAATAAGCAGGCAATTGCACGTCTCAAACAACAGTATTTCAGACACTTTAAAAGTCCTATGGCAGGATATCTAGGTGAGCACAAAGCAGAACATATGCGGAGTTTTTATTAAAGCGAGGCAGAAGGTGCTTAATCAGTTGCCTACTAATTTTAGGACTAGCTGAAGCTGGGCAGTTCACAAACAGTTAAACAAAAGCACAGTTTATAATTTCAAGATTTTAGTCGCCCTACAGGCTTGTCTAGGCGTGGATCAGATATGTCCTATGAACATGATATCTAATCGTTAATCAGCACTGCAATAAACCAGTAAACGATTTTAAGCAGGCAATTTGGTTCACTAGGTCCTATAGGCATGTTGTCTAGGTGCTGAAAATGATCACAAAACATTGCAGAACTAATTTTTAATATAAGTCTGATATCTGGGTGTTGGGATTGCTTTTATACTTATTTTCNCCTAAAAGCAAGATTTCTACCCGATCTCCCCACAAGATATATATAAAAGTCCCTCCCATTTTACTAGTATCCCCAATATCTGTTTTACAAGAATTATTATTACAGACCAAAAATGAATGGATTACAGAAATGAGACTGCTAAACTATAGGGATCCTGGATAGGCCCTAAAGTAAACCTGGGAAACCAGGTGTTCAACCAAGTATGAACATGCCAATATTCTCATAGTGCACCCAATAGTATCCTGGTGTGTCAAAGTTCCCAAAGGCCTCAGAGACCCCGGGCAATGCTCACACCAGGAAACTTTTAACGAAAATATTTTTGTGAGCAAGTTTTGGAGAGCCAGCCCCATTGTGTCAAAGTTCAGAGGAGTCTCTTGGACTCCTAGGCAGTGCTCACACTGGAGGGGCAGGACCCTAAGTGTTCTAACAGTAGGAGTTGAAAACAGGTGATAGTTTTATGACAAGAGTCTGGAACCTTGAGGAGGGGGTAAAATAGGAACAAACAGAGTCATTTTAAAACTTAATATCACACAAAAGACCCAGCAATCAAACAGTAGACAAAAGCAAGATCACAATCACTTCAAGCAAAGCTTCACATTGCATAGATTCAACTTAGTTTACTAGTTGTTACTAGGTGAGTAGATGGACATGTATTAAACAAGGAAATGGCATGATGGGATCAGATTACCAATCAGAAAGTCATATACAAGGGGGCAGCAGTGATTAGGAGCATGGGAATCAGACATCTTTTTGGGGGCAAACACTTAAAACAAGGCAGAAAACATGCCAGTTGAGAAACAAATAGACATAGGTCTAATTTACATACAAGCAAACATGTAGACATGCTGGAAGCAGGAAACACATAGGTCTAGTTAATACAGAAAGTAAACATGCTGAAAGCAGGGAACACATAGGTTTAATTAAGACAGAAGTAGACATGCTGAAAGTGAGAAGCACATAGGTCTAGTTAAAACAGAAAGTAAACATGTTGAAAGCAGGGAACACATAGGTTTAATTAAGACAGAAGTAGACTTGCTGAAAGTGGAAGCACATAGGGTCTAATTGAATAGCAATAAACATGCTGATTAGGAACAATAATATAAAGCACATAGATCTAATTAGATAAAAGTAGACATGCTGATAACAGGAAACACACAGATTTAATAACATAGAGGTGGAATGATAGCAAAGTGAAAACATACCAATTAAGAGATAGCAAGAGGAAAGTAAGCAAACAGGATCCAAGGGTCTAGCCTTGGCTTCCAGCAGGCTAGACAGTGCAACAAACAAAGAGTAGGAAGATTGTGATGGAGGATAAGAGCAAGAACTTTGTGTGTTTCTCTATGTCTGTGTGCGTGTGTGTTAAAGAAAAAGAGTGAGGCTTATATAGCATTGAGTAGAGTAGAGTAAATAAGGTAAAGCAGTTTAAAGGTTTGCAAATAAGGCAAAGAAAACAATAAGTCAATCAATTAGGCATGACAGGGCCAATCAATAGGCAAAAATCATGGGATTGTATCCAAAATAACTCGGAATTGAGGTCTAAATAAGGTAAGTGGTAAGTCTGATAGCTAATTAGAGTCAGAACACTAAAAATCCGGCAAGTAACAAGCAATTAGTCACACAAATAAGGTAACACAAGTAAATTAGTGACCAATCTAGAGTTGGTAAGTCAATCAGCCCACGAATTAAGCTTACCAGGAACAATTACAACAAGTAGTACCAATTAGGAGTCCCAAAAATAAGGAAAGTAAATAAAATTACAGGAAGTAATCGCCTCAGTAAACAAAGCAAATTTCAAACCCTAGGCAGTTTAGGTACTAAGTCAATCACTCAAAATAACGGGCAAATATTGGAACGAACAATGAAACAATCAAACAAACTAAAAACTGGAACATAGTCATGCAAGAATCAGTAGAAAAAGAGAATCAAACACATAGGAATTTTTTTAGAAAAGTTTCGCAGAAACAGACGAAGTGAAACCTAGTTCTTAGAGAACATTAGGATCGATTAACAATAGGGAAAACAGAAAATTTTTAAGGAAAAATGTTGTAGGAACTCGAAATATTTTCAGGTCCAAAGAGATCCGAACAAGCAGATAATAAGGAAGCAAAACCCTAATCCGGAGGGGTACTAGAATCGATTAACAATAAAGAGAACAAGAGATTTTTTTTTAAAAAGAAAACTACTGGATCAACTCAAAATCACTCCAGATCTACAAAAGATCTTAACAGTTTCACGTTGAAAATATGAGGGTTTTGAGAAAAGGGCGGGGTACAGGAAAATCTAACCACAGCCACAAAACCAACGATACTCACAAACGTTGATGAACACAAGGCGGTGTTCATAAGGAAACGAAAAGCCTATGTCGACACTGAGTCGAACCTTTTTGAGGTCTCCTTAGACAACAACGAGAAATCGAACAACCAGCAGAAGTAATAGGTTAGATAGGGTAGAAAAACCCCAAATAACCCCATATTTGGTTAGGAATTGAAGGGGTTTGGGAGGTTTAGGGGTGACGGCGCATCTAGGGTTTGGGTGGTCTCAGAGAGAACGGAGAAGAAGAGGGATTCAAGGGCGTCGGATGTAGACAAATGACTAGGGTTAGGGGGTCGTTTGGATTAAAAATGGAAAGGGGGAATGTGGACCGTTGATCTCAGATATCAACGGCCACGATTAGAGGAGATTTGGGTCGGGTAGGATTTTAATTGGGCTAAGGTTTGGGTTAGGTTTAAGTGGGCTGGGGTTTGAATTGGAATTGGACTTGGGGGTCCGAATTCAAACTTAATAAAGGGCTATTTGCTAAATACCCAATTAATAATTTGTAAAAAATAGCTAATTAAATGATAAAAATAATTTATATGCATGAAGGTGATTTAAAATAATTACTTAACATTATAAAAAATATAAAAAATTATTTTTTGTATAGATAATGTAGTTATGCATATGTATGGGCCATTATTATAAAATATGCACTTATAGTCTTAAAATGCAAATGTAATTCTAGAAAAATGCAATTTAAAAATATTTCAACACTTATAGAATATAAATGATGAAATTAGATGACTAAATCATTGTGAAGTAATATGAGGGATAATTATTGAATATTAATACTTAAATGCAGAAATAAATTGATTTAAGGCCTTTAAAAATTATAGAAAAGATTTTAAAAACACTTGTGCATGTTTGTAAATGCATGTACAATATTTTGAAAGTATGTATGCATGTTTAAAAATATATGAGGGAAAAATTGGGTATAAACAGAACTTATACTACCGTTATCCTCTCATCTTGGCTGCACGCTTTTCACACCAGACTTTGTGAGAACGACTTTCAGTAGTTATATCATGGTCGACCCCATCCTTTGTCTTACTTATACGTTACCGCGGAGTCTTCAAATTTGGACCTATACAGTTAGTCCCTCCGCTTGTTGAGGTCGTGGCCCTGCACGCCCTCGATAAGCGGACATCATTTGCCTTTGCGTCGGGAGAATTTGGATATTGAACAAGCCGGGTCGACCAAGATCGAGAACACGACACAACCAGCGGAGCCATGATTGGTGTGGTTGCCCTGGGATGACGTCACAGCCACGAGCGTCATCATTACGCACCTTCCCGAGACAGTGTCTGCATACGTGTCGCTTTGGTTTTGATGCCATTGACAATCCATTACTTTGATTCTCGCGCCATCCAACCCTATAAATAGATGGGGGTTTTGTTTTTCAAAAGTTTCCATCATCCTTTCCTTGCATGTACCCTATTCTCTTTCGATCTTCTTTGCCAACTTCTGTTCTTAACTTTGCTTTTACGATTCCATACCTCTCCTTCTTACCTTAATCGTTATCTCCCTCTTCAAGTTTAGTAGCATACCTTCTATCGTCGACATGTCACACACCCTTCGTGTTCATGAAGAAGTTTCTGACGCTACTCCGTTGTCGGTGGCTCCTCCTTCTAGCGGCGAGGGTTTCGTGGTTGAAGAGGATGAGAGCTTCCCTACCGTGGAAGAGATAATTCCCACAAACCCTTTATCTAGAAGCGAATTTTAGAAGGAGCTTGCTCCTGCCCTCGTTTAGGTGATATCTGAGACCGGGCCGTCTCATATAGCTGAGCTCCAATCTACATATCATATCACCTCTCATGTCGAGATAGCTCCAGCCGGTGGTGACATCGTGGAGGTCCATCGACCTAGGTACTGTGACTTTTATGTCTACCCTTTCTTAATCGGTTATACTCTCCCTCTTCTCCCGCTGGCCGAGGAATTCTGCCGATTTTACAACGTCTGCGTGGCACAACTATCCCCGTATTTGTATAAAGCTTTCCTGATGCTGACAAAGTACGCGGAATTGGCCGGTTGTGAGGTCGACATCCGCCACCTATACACTTGTTTTCACCAAGTTTTTACAGATGCACGATGATATATCTGCGACATCGCGGGACCAGAGGGCTGATAGTTGGAATGGACGACAGGACGAATCGGAGGTTTTGGCACAAGTACTTCTTTATCAAAACTGAACACTTAGTATCTGACCCTGTTGGATTTCCCGAGTAGTGGAACCATAATCGTAGGTGTTGTTTGCATACACTTGTCGTCTTCTTTCCCTCCCTTTATTTTTCATTCATTTGTGGTTTCTTGTATGTTTTTTTTAGCTGAGAGGCGTGAGCCCTTTCCCGTCGTCGACATTGAAGACTGGGTGGCTTGACTGTTA
Source organism: Nicotiana attenuata (assembly GCF_001879085.1). Lineage (NCBI taxonomy): Eukaryota > Viridiplantae > Streptophyta > Magnoliopsida > Solanales > Solanaceae > Nicotiana > Nicotiana attenuata. Next base: position 313,891 of record NW_017671161.1, read on the forward strand.
CCTCATATGGTGGGTATTCGAGATTGGGCGGTCTTCTACAAACGTTTTGGACCGAAGGTCCCGTCTGGTAAATGTTACTTTTGTTTCAGTTTTCTATTATTTTACCGTTGTTCGTTGATGTGACCCCCTCATCGTGGCAGGTCGACGGGCTTCAAAAAAGAAAGCTCTGGTGCCGGCATTTCACCAGGCTATTGCATCGGCAGGGATGAGATTTACTTTGGCTGAGTCCGTCCGTGGAGGCCAGACTCAAGCTCTGTCAGCTAGGGACTCTATTCAGAATGTTGCCGGACGGGATGAAATCTCTTCCCGACCTACCTATCATCTTGTAGATAAGTCGTCTAATGGGGAGGAGTCGCCATCGAGAAAGAGGCAAAGAATGGAACTTGGGAAGACCATCGCCACTAGTGTCGAAAAGAGGAAGGTTATTACCCCGAGGATGGCGTCTACACTTACGCTAGACGCTGGGGCCATTTTTATGGCAGATGCTATTAGGGCGGAGAGGTCTCCTAGGGCCGAGGGGATGTACCAAGGCGGGGAGCCTGCACGGGCCGCTGAACGTGGCGCGTCGTTGGCGGCCGGAGGAGATGGAGCGGTGCACGCGGAGGCTGATGGTTCAGGCTCGGACATCGATCTCGAAGAGGTGCGCACCTTTTTAGAGAGAAATACCCGCGTGGAAGTGAGGATGGAGGGTCCTAACCGACACGTAATCATTCTCGTGGGTTATGATCTTTTGGTAAACTTAAAGCAGGCGGTGTCTTCCTTCGCCCCTTTGTGCGCCGCTTCTGAGAACGCGATGCTTCAGACGATGAGTGATGTGGAGCTATTGCTGAGTATTTCTGGCATGGCCTTGCGAGTAAGTGTTTTTTCCTTTCTTGTTATGATTTGTTTCGCATGCGTAATTTGCTTATGTTGACTTTCTTTCCTTTGTATATAAGACCCTCATCATGGGAATCGAGTGCGACCAGAGGGATGAGCGGAGGACGACCGTTTTTAAGAAGGTGAACTCTAAGTACAAAGAGTACCATACCAAACACTGTGCGCTGGCCGATGTCTTTACCCAAGATAGTGAGTTTCAGCTATTTCGTGACGGGCTTAAATAGAAAGAGGAAGAGTTGGCGCGGAAGGTTGAAGAGCTGAAGGAGCGGGATAATGAGCTGATGAAGGCCATAGGTCGATGCAGTGAGCTTGAGGTGGCTCTTAAGGCCAATGAGGATGAGCTCGAGGCGAGCAAGGGGGTGATGGCCGAGAACGCCGATCTTCAAGTGCGGGTGGCTTCTTTAACTGCTGAGCTTGGGCAAAGTGAGACGGAGGCTGTCGAACTGAGGGGCGAGTTAAGCGTTAAAGTTGATGAATTGACTCGTGCTGAAAAAGGCAGGGTGGCCGCCATATCTGAAGTAGTTGCTTTGGATGATGCCCTCTGTGTTTGTAGGTCTGAGTGGGATAATGAGGTGGAAACATCGGCGCTCAAGGTAGCGAAGTTAGAAGACCAATCCAGGATCTGGAGGCAAAGTTGTCCAGGTTAAATGAACAGGTTGTTGCTTTGAAGGCTGAGGAAGTGCGACAGCAGTCGCAGCCGTCTATGTCTCATACTTCTGTCGATCCCGTCGTGCCACGGGAGTTGTATGAGATGTGGGTTCATGCCGAGGCTCAGCTTGATGTGTACAAGTCCCTGAAGGCCGACGGGAAGGTTTCCAAGGCAGAGCTCGAGGGTGTCCATGTTAAAGACGTGCGGCCCGTGAAGCCTATGGCTATGATCCCGGTAAGCCTGGCGGGGACGATGTTGATAATGATGCGGACAGGCTCGCCTCCGATTCTTAGTACACTGATGACTATGCCGAAGGGAATGACGCGGCGTAGGGCCATTGTATTTAATTTTGTTTTGCCTTGCTATTTTTGTGAGGTCATCTTCGGGCCCTTTGTAAAAAGTTTTGTAATATAACAGTTGTAATGGAATGATTACCTTTTCGCTGTGTACTTCCGAATTGTCATTTTTGGTTGTTATGCGGTGGAGTCCCTGATTTTCGATCGCTTGTGTGTAATGTTTTGGTGTAGTCGATCGTAGATCGTAAAGTAGCTCGAGCGAGGTCAAGTGTAAAGTAATTCGAGCGAGGTCGAATTGTTAAGTGATTCGAGCGAGGTCGAATGTTAAATGATTCGAGCGAGGTCGAATGTTAAGTGATTCGAGAGAGGTCGAATGTTAAGTGGTTCGAGCGATGTCGAATGCAAAAAAAAAGCTTGATGGAGAGTAAAGATGTTGCTTCATTTCATTCATTGGAGAATATCTTAGTGGAGAGTACAAGATGTTGCCTTATTTCATTCACTAGATAATTCTATACATGTCCGTTTCATACATATATTGGAGAAGTTCCCATGTATCTAGTCCCTTCATTGTCCGGCCTGGGGAAGCAGTCGGCAGGCGGGGTGATGAATCATACTTGAGCTTCGAGACGTCCACTTCATCGTTTGGTCAAAAACCTCCCCGAGAAAACCCAATTGGGACAAAACCCGGGTGAGGGAAAAAGAGTATGACTTGAGGGGCGTCCTTTTTCAGAAGTTGAAGTATTTGAGGTGGGCGGCATTCCAATTGTTTTGTAGTAGTTTTCCTTCCATTGTTTCTAGTTGGAATGCTCCTTTGCTGGCTGCTACCATGATTTTGTATGGCCCGTCCCAATTGGTTCCCAATTTGCCTTCTTTCGGGTCTTTGCTCGCTTGTGTTTTGGCCTTGAGAACATAGTCTCCGACTTTGAGTGGTCGTATTTTGTCTTTTTTGTTGTAGTACCTTTTTGCTTGTTGTTTTTGGGCTACCATTCTTATGTAAGCCATGTATCTTCGTTCTTCTACCTCGTCGAGGTCTTGTTTTCTGTTCTTGTCATTGCTTTGTCCGCTTTCATTGGAGTACCTCAGGATAGGCTCCCCGACCTCGGCAAGTATCATGGCATCAGTCCCGTAGACTAGTGAGTATAGCATTTCGCCTGTGCTCATTTTTGGCGTGGTTCGGTAGGCCCATAGTACCTCTGGTAGAAAATCTGGTCATAGCCCTTTGGCGTCCTCGAGCTTTTTCTTTAGGATGTTCAATATTGTTTTGTTGGAGGATTCGGCCTGACCATTACCGGCGGGAGGATATGGCGTGGAGAGTATTCGCTTGATGTGCCATTTTTAGAATACTCGGTGGTCTTTTTTCCGGTAAATTGGGGCCAATTATCACAGCTGATTTCTTTAGGGATGCCAAAACGGCATATGATGTTCCTTCATATGAATGTGATGACTTCCTGTTCGCGTATTTGGGTGAACGCACTTGCTTCCACCAATTTGGAAAAGTAGTCAGTTAAAACCAAAAGAAAACGTATCTTACCTCGCCCCGCTTGGAGGGGTCCGACGATGTCCATTCCCCATTTGATGAACGGCCATGGTGAAGTGACAGAGTGGTGGTGTTCACCCGTTTGATGTATCATAGGTGCGTACTTTTGGCACTGTTCACACCTCTTGACGTAATCTGCGGCTTCCTTTTTCATAGTGGGCCAATAATAACCTACCCTAATGAGGCATCTGACGAGGGCTCGGTTGCCTGTATGGGCACCGCAGTGGCCTTCGTGTACTTCTTCGAGCACGCGCCTTGTTTGATTCAACCCTAAGCATTCGCCAAGGGGCCCCCAAATGTTCTCTTGTATAGGTCGTGATTTATGATGTTGTACCTGGCCGCCTGCATTCGAAGCTTTTTGGCTTCCTNCAGTCAATCAAATCTCTTTCAGCAAGAATGATTTGCCCCCGAAGGGCCGCCCACAACAAAGACCTTCATCTGATAGTTAAATGCGAGGGGTATTATGTGAAAGGGTCATGCTAGATGGTGGTTCTAGGGTAGATATTTTCCCTCTCTCAACTCTGCAACGAATGGAAATCGGTACTGAGAGAATCAGGCCCAACAACATCTGTGTGCGTGCACCACGTTTTCCTTAGCAATGTTTTTGGTGGCTGCTGCTAATTTGGCGAGGCCATCTACCTCGATATTTTGTGCTCGAGGTATCTGGTCGAGTTGACATTCATCGAATTCTGGTAGTAGTTTATGAATTTCTGCCTGGTACTTTTGTAGCCTCTGTTCCTTGATTTGGAAAGTCCCTATGACTTGGTTGACGACGAGTTGTGAGTCGCATCTGAGAACGACTCGTCGTGCTCCGTATTTAAGAGCCAGCTTTAGTCTGCAATTACGGCCTCATACTCAGCCTCATTGTTAGTCATATCGGGGCACTATATGGACTGGCGGATGACTTTGCCTGTCGAGACCTCGAGTACGAGTCCCAGTCCAGATCCCGACGCATTGGATGCACCGTCAGTGTATAGGACCCGCAGGTTGGGTTGCCTGAGAGAGGTACGAGAAGCCTCCTGCTCGACCTCGGGCATCATTTTGGCACTGAAGTCGGCGACGAAGTCGACGAGTACCTATGATTTTATCACTGTTCGCGGCTAATATGTTATATCGTGCTCGCTTAATTCTATGGCCAACTTGGCCAATCTTCCCGACAATTCGAATTATGTAGGATGCTCCGCAGGGGGGAGGTCGTTACCACCGATATGGGATGGCATTGAAAATAGGGTCTAAGCTTTCGTGAAGCTATAGCCAGTGCTAAGGCCAATTTCTCGAGGTAGGGGTACCTCGTTTCGGCGTCGGCCGGGGTTTTGCTAATGTAATAAATTGGAGATTGTGTACATTTGTTTTTGCGGACCAGCACTGTGCTTACTACGACTTCTGAGACGGCCAAGTATATTAGGAGGCGTTCGCCCGGTTCTGCTTTGGCAAGCAGTGGGGGCGAAGAAAAGTATGCCTTTAGTTCTCTCAAGGACTCAATGCATTCTGAATTCTACTGGAGCCCGTTATCTTTTTTCAACACATTGAAGAATTTATGGCACCTATCGGATGACAGTGAGTTGAACCTCGATAGGGCGGCTATCCGGCCAGTCAATTTTTGCACCTGTTTCTTGCTGGTTAACACTTCAGGTATCCCTTCGATGGCTTTGATTTGATCCGGGTTGACTTCGATGCCTCTTTGTGACACCAAGAAACCGAGGAATTTGACCGAGGTTACACGGAAGGCACATTTTTCAGGGTTCAATTTCATGCCGTACTGTCTTAAGAAGGGTTCTTTAAAATGGTCGATGTGGTCTTCTTTCCTTTTTGATTTGACCAACATGTCGTCGATGTAAACTTCCATTGTTTTATCGAGTTGACACTTGAACATCCTGGTGACTAACCTCTGATACGTTGCCCCTGCGTTTTTCAACCTGAATGGCATGACTCTATAACAGTACGTCCCCTGATGGGTGATGAAAGTAGTTTTTTCTTGGTCCTCCTCCTCTATGAGGATTTGGTTGTAACCTGAGTAGGCGTCCAAGAAACTTAACAATTCATGTCCCGCGGTTGCGTCGATGAGCTGGTCGATATAAGGCAATGGGAAGGAGTCCTTTGGGCAAGCCTTTTTTAGGTCTGTGAAATCTATGCACATCTGCCATTTCCCGTTTTTCTTTTTTACCATGACCACATTGGCGACCCATTGGGGGTATTTTGATTCCCGGATGGAACCGTTGGCAAGTAGCTTATCCACTTCATCACTGATGGCCTGGTTGATTGCGGCATTGAATTTTCTCCTTATTTGCTGCATTGGTGGGTAGAGCGGGTCGACGTTCAACTTGTGTGTGGCAACGTCTTTCGGGATACCTAGCATATCTGCATGGGAGAAGGCGAACAACTCGGTATTGTCAAATAAAAACTTATGAAATTTACCTGGTTCTGAAAGTTTATGTTCGATGTAGGCCTTTTTGTTGCTGTCGCTGCTATCCAGTTGGACGGGATCGAGGTCTTCTACCATTGACTTAGCGGCTTCCACGATATCGGGGTCCCTGATAACGTCTATTGGTGCGTCGAATCCGGTCCCCGACTTTGGTAATTTCTATGCTTCTGGGTCAGTTCCCTTTAGATGTTAAGTGTACGTGCAATCCTGGGCGATATGATAGCATTCTTAGGCGGTATGTTGCTCACCTCGGATGTTGAATATCCCCCATGGAGTAGGGAACTTGATTACTTGATACAAGCTTGATGGGATGGCCCTCATGGCGTGTATCCAGGGCCGCCCTATGATGGCATTGTAAGCCGTGTCTTGGTTTATGACATGGAATGTTGTTTCGAGGGTGACGCCTCAGGCCAGATTGGGTATCATCATCTCCCCAGAGGTTCACTCAACTGCAATGTTAAAACCTGTTAGTGTTATGCAATGTGGTACTATCTTTTCTTCGAGTCTCATTTGTCCGAGAACTCGAGGGTGGATAATACACGCGCCGCTTCCGTCATTTACCATTATTCTTTTCACATCAGTATCTGAAATACGTAAAGTAATAACAAGAGCATCGAAATAAGGGAAAGCCAAATCGTCGGTATTGACTTATCGAAGATGATACTGTCTCCGAGGTCATTGTACCGTTCGTGGGTGATCGACCGCTTCAGTTTGTGTGTGGTGGTGAACTTCAAATGGTTGATCGCTGCTTCATCACCTCCGCTGATGATCATTTGGATGGTGCGGGCAGAGGATGGTGTCTTTGGAGGGCCCTGGTGTTGGGCTGCTTCTTGGGTTATTTCCTTTGTCTTAACTTACGTCTCGCACTGGCTCCTTAGTTATTAATAACAGCTCGGGCAGGAACCTTTACTTCCTCTCCTTGACGTCGTTCTTGCACAATATTCTTGAATCGTAGCGTATCTGTAAGATTTGGATAAGTGCCATCTCCTTCCTCTTTCATTTATCGCCTTCTTCCTTTACCATTTCATATTCACTAGAACCACTTAATTCTGACTTAATGCCATATCACTCCATATTCCCCCATTTAGGGATGTACTACAAGCTGAAGCCACGGGGATCTACCCTATAGATGTTTTACCTCTTCATCTTTGGCGTCGTTTCTCAACATCAATGATCCTTACTCGCCTTGCGGCAATCCTTCAGTACCAAAGATGACAAATTCTCTTACTCGCGAGGGTGACACTTAGCCTAACTGGCAAATATAGTCTCTTAAGCTTAACTTTGCCCACATTGCTTGCTTTAGGGAAGCATCCCCCTGAATGACCATTCTCTGAATTCATTATGAATCTTCTTCTGTGGTCCATTCTATTACTGCCAGAACGAAATCTAAAATTCCCAAGATGTCGAGTATTTTCCAATCATCCAGTCCCTAATTCATACTTAGTTTATCTTGTTTACCAGCCCATACTGATTTCTATTACTCTGGGGATTAACTCTTCCTGCTGGTAGTCGCGTTGGAGTCACGAACTTATTTCTCGAAATGAGGATATAACCTTATGGTCTATACTCTTTTGTTGTCTTAAGGCCCATCACCTTTCGTCTCTTTCTTCATTTGACTATAGGTTCTGTAACACTCTACCATTTTCATCAATGTATCACACCTTATTTATAATGCTTCCTTATCTCTCTTCTCATTACTCTGCTAATATTTCTGCATATCCCTTTTCTTGTGAAAACTTCAATACGATATTCTTTCGCTTTTAGCTTTCCTTTGCTCCATCCAGTGGCTCTTCAAGTTGCTTAACATTCTCGCTTTACTAGGGATGTGAGTCACACTAAGGTAATATTTATCCCTTCAAGCCTTATAGTGCATGTCTTTGTAGTACTCATATCTGGCTGCTATTGATACCCAATTTTTCCATGTATTTTTTATATGCAAAATACCTTTCAAAATAGCATGTATATGCATATATAAGTATGTCCCAAGGCCCTATTATTTTTCTCAATTCTTAAAGATTTCAAAATCAATTTTATTGCCCTTTTTTATCAAGAAAAAAAAACCAATAAGTATTCCCAAAACTGGCATTTTGGTAATTCATTTATTGGATTCTCATATTTATACTAAAATATAGCTAGTATGATTGTGCACATTTTCACAAAATTATTTAGTATTTTTAAAGCTAAATTGCATATAATTGCAATATTAGCCTATTTTAAGATTTAATTGCGTTTATACTTACAAAATTGACTCCAGTATTTTTAAATTAATATTTATATATTATTAATTATTTCAGCACCTTTAATTTGTTTCCAGAAACTAGTTTACTATTTTTTATAAAGTAAATAAGGAAAAATGGCTATTTAAATGTTAGCCTGTTTTTATTTCGATTTTGGCCAGATTTGGCACCCCTAATCCAACCCAATTTCAATTTCAATTGTCCAGCCCAATTCCTAAAACTACCCGACCCACAGCCCGTTTAAACGACCCGCCCGGCTCCCCGTTTAATCCAGGCCGTTGATCAAAAAGATCAACAGCCACATTTCAACCTTACCATTTTTAGTTATCCATTACCCCCAAACCCTATTCATTTGGCATCACCAACCGCCTTCGAACTCCCCCATTTTCTCAAACTCTCTCGAAGTTTCTCAAACCCTAGCCGTTTCCCACCACTTCCGCCCTGAAAGCCACCGGAATCCATGGCTTCCAAGGCTATGGGAGTCCTATACCTTCCTCCTATTGCTCCTACATGCCTGATTTTTGAAGATTCAAGGCCTGACCACGACGAAGCTTGGTCCAGGCCTCGTTTGATTCGAGTTCTACAGCCATCTCCGGCCTTGCTCCGGCGTGCCATGGCTGCTCGAGCCTGATTTTGACTTCTCCGGCTTAGATCAGTGACTTTTCCAAGCCTTTCTCACTACTGGGGTTCTTCTGAAACCCTAACCCTTTGAGGTTTTTCCGATTCCTTTAGATCCGTTGTATATTTGTGTTTTCTCTAAGCTCTTAAGCATTTTTTCTCAAAATCCTCTCAAAACTACACCTTCCGAACCTTCATCTTTTTCCGATCTAGGGTTTCGTCAAATTGTCCTTTAAAATTTCTCTGATCTTTAGCATGGTTTACTGTATTTCTTATGTGTATTTCCTATGTGTTTCTTCAACTGTATTTCCTATGGTATTTCTTCTACTGTGTTTCTTCTATGTGTTCTTCTATTATGCTACTGTATTTCTTATGTAGTGTCTCCTACTGCATTTTTTATGTTGTTTCCCCTACTTTGATTCTTATACTGAAAGATGCATGTCAAAAGTCTCAACTTCTTTCTACGATTTCGGAAGTTATTTCGTCAGTATTTTTTGCCTTGATTACTTGCCCTCTCATCTCTGCACTCGATTGATGGTAGAAACCCTAGAATTTGGGGTTCTTCCAAGTTTGGAAACCATTGGCTGTTTGATTCATTTGAATTGGTTTTTTTCAAAACCCTAACTCTTTCAGACCTACTTCGAGTCTCTGAACTGAGTTTTGGGATCCTCGTCTTCCATACGATTCTGATTTTTTCTAAACTCTTTTACACTGGATCCTTTGTATGTTAGATGCTCTTCTCTTCTACATTGCTAACCTATGTGACAACCATGCTTCTGTGGTCTATTTTTTTTACTGATTTTACAATGACACAACATCTTATTTCATGCTGACATGTCTGTATGCTCTTTATATGTGATGGACTTCCCTCTAAATGGCTTTCAAATTTTGTGATTAGTTCAGACTTCCTTCCGAATAGGACTGATTGATTTTCTTTCCTTGTTTGCTGATTTCCCTGTGATTCGACTTGAGTTAAAACCCTTCTCAGTTTTTATGACTTGGTTCATTCATGGATCAGTAATTACAAGATCCCTGACCTTTGATTTACTAGCTATTAACTGATTTTCTTACCTTATTTGTACAACCGTGTACTTCAAAATTCTGTCCTTAAATAACTCTTTATGTATTTGCCCCTAATTGCATGCTTTGCACAAGAGATGTTTATTTGACTTCTTCCCTTGAATAGTTTTCCCGTTTGAATCTAATTTCTTTAATCAAGGGAAGTCTTGTGTGATTGATTCTTAATTGATAATTAGTTCCTTAATTGTTCTCTTACCTTATTTCTGCCTGATTTTCACACTATAAAGGCACGACTCTTTTACAAACTCAACACATTCACAATCCTTCTGAACTCATACTCACACACAATAGTATTCTCTCTTGTCTGCACTGTGGCCTGTTTAAAAGACCTACTATTTTTCTATATTTGTTTCTTTGAAACTGGTATGTCCTGATTTAAGCTTCAATATCACAACAATGTGTTTATTTACAGCTTTTATATCCATGTCTACTTACTGTTTCTGTAGAGTTCAATATTTAAACTAGCATGCTGATTTCTTTCTGCTTGTTTTTGCTATGAATCCCTACTCCCCCACCCTTATGTGTTTGAGCTACAGTTTAAGACATGGCAATTTGTAAGTTATTGTCCGTGAATTAAACTTGATCCTTTGGGATCCCAGCCTCTAAACAGTGTGTTCTAACAGGCTTATGGGTATGCTAGCACTCCCTATTGCTGGGTATGCCCACAGCCTGCTCTTGCCTCTTTCAATTTCCCTATTTCCCCTGTACCCCTATGTGTATTTATTTGTAACTGTTTCCCTTTCCCTTTCCCCCTTTCAGAACTCTGTTTCTGCACTTGCACTCTCTCTTAGTCTCTAAGTTCTGCCCCCCTCTTGTGAGCCTTGCCTTGGGACCTTGAGTTTCCTCTAAACTTGGACACCTGAGGGTTGGCCTTTCCACACTGCACTTGTCCCAATCTGATAATGCATTTGGGTATGAGCATTGCCCGGAGTCCTTTTCGAGGCTCTTAGGGAACTTTGACACGTCCAAATGGGAGAAAGGCTTTAGAACATGATCTCTTGGAGTTGGTTTACTTCATATTTCAGACAGGAAGTCTGAATCAGGCTCTCCTTGGTAGTACTTTTAATTTCTGATGTATTTTTTTACTTTATTCTGGGCTTTAATAATTTGTAATGAACTCTTGGGGATGGCTAGTGAAAAAGGGAGGGATAACTATGTATGCAAAGGGTAGACATCCTGCCTATAGGTACTTCTAAATTTCTGCACTTTTATATAGATAACATGCCTATAGACATTCCTGAATTCTGCATTTCTCACATAGATACCATGTCAGTAGGAATTCTGCATTCTCTCATATAGATACCATGTCTGTAGGAATTCTGCATTCTCTCATATAGATACCATGTCCATAATTACCTGGAAATCTGAATTCTGCATATGCATATAGAGAATATGCCTATTGGTCTTTCTGAATCTTATATATCCATTCTTTATTAGGCAATCATATTTATAGGTCTTTATCAGTCAACTGCAATTAGATATCATGTTCATAGGCTTTAAACAAAATTCAGCACCTAGATATCATGTTTATCGGGTTTCTGCATTTTACCATGTCTATAAAAGGGTTTAAAGTCAACAACGCATAGAAAGCATGTCTATAGGAGCTATTAATCAAGTCTGAATCGCTTCACTCTCTTATAAGTCTAAAACCAGTAATAACGATGTGTTACCATTTTCAGAACCTATAACCTTTTGCTAAAACTTGTCTTCCTTTAATAATCTGGCAACCTTTCTTAACCAGTACGCATTCAGTTTATTTCATTATTTTCTGAAATCAGTAGATATCATGCCTATAGGACCTTCGTCCAACACTTAGGCAAGCCTTAGGGTAAAATTATAAACTGAATCAGTTTTTCTTAGCTACAACCAGCAGGCAGGCCTGATTCGGGCTTCTTATCTGAACTATGTAATAAATCAGTCTGCCTCAACCTTTAAGTTTTAATCAGACCCTAAACAGTATGTGTAAGTCGTGCTAAAATTATGTGCTTCTCTGTCAAATGAGGTATACTGAGCCTTTTACTTATTATGTGCTTCCCTCCAACTTGCTATACGTGCTTTTTGTATGTCGCCTTAGAGTTTTGCCTTTGAAACTATAAACAAACCTAATATCCCTTCCCTTTTAGATTAGTAGTCCCAAATGCCTCCGGGACTGGTAGGATTGGGGCGGGTAATAGCATGCAACCCCCCCCCCCCCTCCCTTTGTTTCTTTGATTCTTTGCATCTTTTTTTCCAAATTTTAAACTATTTCTCTAAGGAAAAATCAGTATCCCTTTCGTTCTTTCTAACTTTGCTCATTTGTAACCATTATGTGAAAATTCCCTCTTACTTGAAGTTTTATTTGCCTATGTGTTATTTGTACTTAAGTCACAACAATAGTTTGGCCGGGAACCACACTAGTGGATCCTGAGGGGTGCCTAACACCCTTCCCCTTGGGATAATTTCAAGCCCTTACCCAATCTCTGGTTACTTTGACTCAAACCTTTCTTAGTGTCCTAATGCACTTAAATCATTAGGTGGCGACTCTTCAATTCAAAACTCAATTCCAGAAAGGGAACGAGTTGTCTTCCCAAATGTCATAAACCTGATTTCGCGAGAAAAAGGGGGCGCGACAGCATGACGACTCTGCTGGGGATTTCTTTTAGGCTTTTACCATTTCAGGCTATTATTGTGACTTTACGCTTCTTTATATGTCTTTATTTGCTTAATGCCTTCAAGTATTTAATTCCTTCTTCTACTACAAAACTAACTTGTCTTTTTGTTTCTTTCCCTTATTTTTTTACTGCTTTCCTTTACTGCCTCCCTTTATTACTGTTTTAAATTATTGTAATTATTGCTTTATGAACGTGCAAATACGTGACAACTTGTTTAAATTATTGCAACTGCATGTTTTCAACATCATATTCCACTCGTGCCAAACAAAATACCATAGCAACGCTTATAATGAGTGGTTGCGCTCTTCCGATATTATCACCCCCTAAATTCTGAAACGGCATATTTGCGGTAAAACCAGTCGATCAATGGTGCACTTAAATTACTCTGTTTAACTGCGCATGCATCATGGTCAAACCTAGCCGAGTCAGTTATGTTGTCCGCATAATGACTCTTTAAGATAGCCTTGTCCAAAGTCCACTGGGTTCCCCTGAAACCCAAACGGACATCATCACGTTCTGCGCATTTATTTGGAGAACTAGATGCTTCATGCTAATTGTTGATATTAAATAGTCGAGTCTGGTGGGGGTAGGGTCTAACCCTTTTGTTTTGCAGAAAATGAGGCAGGAGGTCCCCAGTTTCAGTATGATTAGCACACCCCCGCTCTTGCTAGACTGGTGGAGGAGTCTTCCATCGAATGACCAAATCAATGAGTGGAAAGAGAGAGCCGCCAAAGCTAGCAAAAAGTTGGAATATCTGGAATACAGTCTGCTAGAATTGGAAGGAAAAGTGAGGAAGAGAGTCACCGACTGCCAGTACTCTGAAGGAAACGAAGGAGAACACCTGGCAAAGGCATTTTTACTGGTGAACCTACACGAGCTGGAGGATTTGATCAACGAGAGCATTCAACCTAGGGGAAGGTCCTTCTATGACCAAATAGATAGGAGTTTTCATTTCTGCTTTATGAAATGTAATAAGGTCTATTGCCACTAGTGACATTTTTATTTCCTGTTATTTAGTGTCATTTTGGGATTCGTCTACTTTTATCAATAAAATGAGGCATTTAACATACTAATTTCTCCAAATCAACTTGTCTCTAGGCCTACCTCGGGCACAAAGAGGTTCCCCAAATTAGGACACGCTTTATTTTTCCGCACTATGTGTTTAAATATTGCAACATTTTTTTATAATCCTCACTAACTTGTTACCCTTTTGTTTTTACTTTGTTTATTCCCCTCCCCAAAGGTTAGTTTGTGAACTCTGGCAACATCATCATATTTTACGAGATCCAAGGGCCCTCCACCTACTCCTCCTCTCAGTCCTGTCAAGCACAAGAATAAAGGGAAAATGGAAGATTTGAACAACGCCAGAAAGGAGAACTCAACTGAACGGGTAGAGATCACCCATGGTTACGGTACTCTGGTCCCCAAGGAAAATGCATCCCAACTAGAACAAAAACTGTTGAAGTTTGAGGAAGAACTTGATCAAGTCCGGAATCTGGCAAATATGTCATTTTCCCTCACTACTCCAGAGGTTACTTTCCCAAAAACTCAGAATATTGTACCTCCGCAAAACATCCCAAAGCAACAAAACCATCCCACTCCTCACCACCACTGCAATACCTGCCATACCTCAAATAACACCCCACTGCTCATCCCAGAACTCCAGAACTCCACAAATGACCACTGCCACACCCAACATAATACCCCCATCCACGTGGAGACTGTGCCACACTCCACCCAGCCCATCTCAAGCACACCCGAGTCCGATGATAAGGACTTGCTCATCAGAAATCTGGCCGAAGAGCTTAAAAAGTTGACTAGCAGAATTCAAGGCGTTGAAGGTAGTAAGGGAATTGGGGGGCTAAACTATGAAGATCTTTGCATACAGCCCGATGTCAAACTGCCCGAGGGGTACAAACCTCCCAAGTTCGAGATGTTTTATGGTACAGGGGATCCAAGGGTCCACTTGAGAACATACTGTGACAAGCTGGTCGGAGTGGGAAGAGACGAGAAAATCAGCATGAAGCTTTTCATGAGGAGTCTGAAAGGAGATGCTTTATCTTGGTACATTAGCCAAGATCCAAAAAAGTGGTCGAACCGGGTAAGCATGGCGTCTGATTTTATGGACAGATTCAGGTTCAACAGAGAGAATGAACCAGATGTGTTCTATATTCAAAACTTGAAGAAGAAACCCACAGAGACCTTCTGTGAGTATGCTACTCGATGGAGATCAGAAGCTACTAAGGTTAGGCCTGCTTTGGAAGAAGAGCAAATGAGCAAATTCTTCGTTCGGGCCCAAGACCCACAGTATTATGAGAGACTGATGATGATCGAAGGCCATAAATTTTCTGATATTATCAAGCTAGGAGAAAGGATCGAGGAAGGCATCAAGAGTGGTATGGTTACGAACTTTGAAGCCTTGCAAGCTACCAATAAGGCTATACAGTCTGGTGGTACGTCCAAGAAAAGGGACGTAGGTACTGTAATGGTTGCACAGAGGACCAAATCCCCTATCAAATACCAAACCTATCCAATGCCTCCACTCACCTATCAACCTACTCCGAATTACCAAGCACCCTCACCCTCTTACCATACTCCACTACCCACTTACTAGTCATCTCCACCTCCCGCATATCAGCCCACTTCACCCAAATACTCCCAACCAGCACATATTTACCAAGCCTACAACACCCAACCATCCCACTATCAATCACCTCCCCCACGTCAAAACTTCCCTAGACCTCGACCAAATTCTGACCGCAGGCCTCCCAAACAGTATACCGCCATTGCTGAACCAATTGACCAGCTATACGAAAGGCTCAAAGCTGTTGGTTATGTCACCCATATCCCTACTATAACCCCCGAAAACCCTTCTCAGTGGGTCAATCCAAATAAATCCTGTGCATACTATTCCGGCATGAAAGGACATACCATTGATGAATGCCGCTCTCTGAAAGATAAGATCCAGACTTTGTTCGATAACAAGATCATTGTAGCAAAGGAGCCTGCTCCGAATGTTCGCAATAACCCTCTGCCAGACCACAAGGGCAGAGGTGTTCACATGATCGAGATAGAGGATGACTGGGATCCCAAGGGATCAATCGGTTTAATCACAGAAGGCGACGATCCAAAGAAGCCAGTAGTCACCCTTAATCTGATTGTGGTCCAGATTCAGCCTTCTGGGGACGCCGAGGTAAACATGTCCATGCCACTCGAGTTTGAAGCACCACCATCTGCGAAGATGCCAGCACCGATTGAGGTTGAGTTTATGTCACCAGCGAACGCACCTACGCCCTTTGAAGTTGCAGTTTTACCCCCTAAGTGGCCTGCTCCATTCAGAGTAAAGATAGCCATGCCAATTCCAGTGGAAATGTCGGCAGTAACACCATTTCGTACGTATGCCATACCTTGGGACTACACAGCCGAGGCCAGAAGAAAAGGGAAGGTCAACTTCGGGGAAGCCGTTGCGGCACAAGGTATGACAAGAACCGGCAGGATTTATACCCCGGAGCATTTGACTGAGTCAAGCAAACAGGCCTCTAGTCGGCCAACCATCACTAAAACTAGGCTCGACGATCTCTGGAGAAAGATACAAGCCAAAGAATACTCAGTCATTGATCAGCTGAACAAAACACCGGCATAGATTTCTATCCTTGCTTTGCTACAAAGTTCCGATGCACACAAGAATGCCTTGCTAAGAGTGCTGAGTGAGGCATATGTACCAAGTAACATCACCGGCGGAGAGATGGCTAACATGGTAGGCCAAGTATTGGAAAGTCACAAGATCACTTTTCACGAAGATGAGCTGCCGCTAGAGGGGTTGAGTCACAACAAGGCATTGCACATTACCGTGCAGTGCGAAGATTATTTTATCACCAGGATCCTGATTGACGGAGGGTCCAGCCTCAACATTTGTTCATTGGTGACACTCAGAATATTAGGAAAGGGGCTACATGAGATCAAGGACGGGGCCATCAACGTCAAAGCTTTCGACGGATCCCAAAGGTCCACTATTGGGAAATTAGCTTGTGTTTGCAAATGGGGCCTACTTGGTTTGATGTTGATTTGCAAGTGATAGACGTGCCGCCATCTTACAATTTGTTGTTGGGACGACCATGGATTCATGCCGCTGGGGTTGTAGCATCGACACTATATCAGGCAGTGAAGTTTGAGTGGAACCACCAAGAGGTGATCATTCACGGCGACGGTAGCAATCCCATATACAGTCGCCAGACTATCCCAGCAATAGGAGGCAGAAAAAGGATAGGTGGGGAAACTAACCACCACATCGAGCGAGTCAACGCCGTTGATAAGGATAAGTGGTGGGACAAAAAAATTGAAAGCATATTGAACTGGAGCGGATATGAACCTGGCAAGGGACTTGGCAAGAATCTCCAAGGAATCGCTAAGCCTATAAAACTGAAGAAACATGGCACCACCTTTGGTCTGGGATATGAGTATAC
The DNA here is from genome assembly GCF_001879085.1 of Nicotiana attenuata. NCBI lineage: Eukaryota > Viridiplantae > Streptophyta > Magnoliopsida > Solanales > Solanaceae > Nicotiana > Nicotiana attenuata. Next base: position 330,720 of record NW_017671161.1, read on the forward strand.
CTGGGAAGAATTCAATAACTGGTCGCCACCATGGCGCGGTCGTTACTATCCGCTGGAGCAGCCAATACCATGCTTGGAACAGACTTTCCAACCGGCCGATGTTATCTATGGGACAGACGAGGAGGAGGCACTTGCTATAGTGAAGAACCTATTCTTAGAAGACAATAACATGGACGGCTGTGTTGTTTTCGAGGAGGAGGGGGAGGAAGGCCCTTCCATACAGGCCGTAGGCAGAGGAACGCGCCTCAATAACTGGTCTATCAGAACAACCAGAGCCGGTGAGCCTCGGGGTAGCAAGGCTGAACAAGCATAATGCACTATCTTTTATTTTTACTAGTTAATTTTTCCTTTCGCATTTTAAATTTCCGCAATAAGATCTTCAATGTTCAAAACAGTTATGAAATTTATCAAAGCATTTCGATTTTCCTTATAAATCAACACTCTTATTATTTTCTCTCATTACTTTACTTATACAGCATTACTATTACTTATCTTGATGAACCGATGACTGTGACATGCAATGAGACAACGCAACAAACGGACATAGATTCAGAGGAGGATGACATACCGGAAGAGATCGTTAAGAAAGTCGAGAATTTTGAAAATAGGCCAAAGTCCAACTTGGACGAGACCGAGATTGTTAACCTGGGAGATGCAGAAAACGTCAAAGAAACACGAATCAGCATTCACCTATCGTCATCAGAAAAGAAGGAATACACAGAGTTTCTAAGAGAATATGAGGACATATTCGCCTGGTCGTACAACGACATTACTGGGCTGAGTACATCCATTGTGGCACACAAACTGCCAACTGATCCGACTTGTCCACCGGTAAAACAGAAGCTCAGAAAGTTCAAACCTGATATGAGTTTGAAAATCAAGGAAGAAGTCAGCAAGCAGGTCAAAGCCAAAGTTCTCAAGGTAGTGGAATACCCAACGTGGTTAGCTAACATTGTGCCAGTGCCAAAGAAAGACGGGAAGGTCAGAGTCTGTGTCGACTACCGGGATCTCAATCGGGCCAGTCCAAAAGATGAATTCCCCTTGCCAAACATACACATCCTGATTGATAATTGCGCCAAGCACGAGTTGCAATCATTTGTAGATTGTTTCGCTGGGTATCATCAGATCTGGATGGATGAAGAAGATGCTGAGAAAACGGCTTTCGTTACGCTGTGGGGAATGTACTGCTACAAGATGATACGTTTGGCCTTAAGAACGCAGGGGCCACCTACATGAGGGCCATGACTACCATTTTTCACGATATGATACACAAGGAGATCGAGGTGTACGTAGACGACGTCATCATTAAGTCAAAGAAGGCCACTGATGACATGGAAGATTTGAGGAAACTTC
>NW_017671161.1:335362-344869 GCF_001879085.1 Nicotiana attenuata
TCGTTTATACTTTGCACGGCTAAAGATCGCCACCTTCTGCATTGCATGGGTGAAAGATCGCCAAATACTACATCTCATGGGCTGAAAGATTGCCAAATTGTCCAAAGGCGTAATTGTTCGGAGGCACCATTTTCATAGCGCGAGAACGCCATGCCATGGCCTGAGGATTCCTTAATCTTTTGCATATCATTATTCAAAGGCATCATAGTTCGGAGGCATCATTCTCATAGCATGAGAGCATCATTTCATGGCCTGCGAATCCTTTACTATACGCTTCATGGCCCAGGACATCATGGTCTGAGGACGTCATCCTAACCGTCCAAAGACAGCATTCATGGTCCAACGGGAAATCGCATCATGTTTAAATTTATGCACAATATATGATTGTATTGCTTATTTGCAGGTAAACCGGCGAGCAACGGCCATCTCGGCAGGAGCGATTCCGCTCCAGTTCCTGCAGCCCTATTAGACCTTAACCATTCATCCGAACTTGAATATTGCGGCCGTTCTTGAAAGGTCACCATCGGCATATTCCGCTGACGGATCCTGAACTACATATGGCCTGATTCCTGTAAGACCAGGGATATGTAGGCAGCTCAGAAGCCAGGGCGCGGCCAAACCTTTTCAAACCCCCTTCGTTCGGTCAAAATTGACCATCATATCTTTACCCGACAACTCTTTCATCCTTCCCGGGAAAAGAGGGGCAGCTGTTGATACCCAACTTTTCCCTGTATTTTTTATATGCAAAATACCTTTCAAAATAGCATGTATATGCATATATAAGTATGTCCCAAGGCCCTATTATTTTTCTCAATTCTTAAAGATTTCAAAATCAATTTTATTTCCCTATTTTATCAAGAAAAAAAAACCAATAAGTATTCCCAAAACTAGCATTTTGGTAATTCATTTATTGGATTCTCATATTTATACTAAAATATAGCTAGTATGATTTTTGCACATTTTTACAAAATTATTTCGTATTTTTAAAGCTAAATTGCATATAATTGCAATATTAGCCTATTTTAAGATTTAATTGCGTTTATACTTACAAAATTGACTCCAGTATTATTAATTTAATATTTATATATTATTAATTATTTCAGCACCTTTAGTTTGTTTCCAGAAATTAGTTTACTATTTATTATAAATTAAATAAGGGAAAATGGCTATTTAAATGTTAGCCTGTTTTTATTTCGATTTTGGCCAGATTTGGCACCCCTAATCCAACCCAATTTCAATTTCAATTGTCCAGCCCAATTCCTAAAACTACCCGACCCACATCCCGTTTAAACGACCCGTCCGGCTCCCCGTTTAATCGAGGCCGTTGATCAAAATGATCAACGGCCACATTTCAACCTTACCATTTTTAGTTACCCATTACCCCCCAAACCCTATTCATTTGGCATCACCAACCGCCTTCAACCTCCCCCATTCTCTCAAACTCTCTCGAAGCTTCTCAAACCCTAGTTGTTTCCCACCACTTCCGCCCTGAAAGCCACCAGAATCCATGGCTTCTAAGGCTATGGGAGTCCTATACCCACCTCCTATTGCTCCTACATGCCTGGTTTTTGAAGATTCAAGGCCTGACCACGACGAAGCTTGGTCCAGGCCTCGTTTGATTTGAGTTCTGCAGCCATCTCCGGCCTTGCTCCAGCGTGCCATGGCTGCTCGAGCCTGATTTTGACTTCTCCGGCTTAGATCAGTGACTTTTCCAAGCCTTTCTCACTACTGGGGTTCTTCTGAAACCCTAACCCTTCGAGGTTTTTCCGAATCCTTTAGATCCGTTGTGTATTTGTGTTTTCTCTAAGCTCTTAAGTATTTTTTCTAAAAATCCTCTCAAAAATACACCTTCCGAACCTTCATCTTTTTTCGATCTAGGGTTTCGTCAGATTGTCCTTTAAAATTTCTCTGATCTTTAGCATGGTTTACTGTATTTCTTATGTGTATTTCCTATGTGCTTTTTCCACTGTATTTCCTATGGTATTTCTTCTACTGTGTTTTTTCTATGTGTTCTTCTATTACGCTACTGTATTTCTTATGTAGTGTCTCCTACTGCATTTTTATGTTGTTTCTCCTACTTTGATTCTTATACTGACAGATGCATGTCAAAAGTCTCAACTTCTTACTAAGATTTCGGAAGTTATTTCGTCAGTATTTTTTGCCTTGATTACTTGCCCTCTCATCTCTGCACTCGATTGATGGTAGAAACCTTAGAATTTGGGGTTCTTCCAAGTTTGGAAACCATTGGCTGTTTGATTTGTTTGAATTGGTTTTTTTCAAAACCCTAACTCTTTCAGACCTACTTCGAGTCTGTGAACTGAGTTTTGGTCATACGATTCTGATTTTTCTAAACTCTTTTACACTGGATCCTTTGTATGCTATTAGATGCTACTTTTCTCTTCTACATTGCTAACCTATGTGACAACCATGCTTCTGTGGTCTATTTTTCTACTGATTTTTCAATGACACAACATCTTCTTTCATGCTTTACATGTCTGTATGCTCTTTATATGTGATGGACTTCCCTCTAAATGGTTCTCAAATGTTGTGATTAGTTCAGACTTCCTTCCGAATAGGACTGATTGATTTTCTTTCCTTGTTTGCTGATTTCCCTGTGATTCGACTTGAGTTAAAACCCTTCTCAGTTTTTATGACTTGGTTCATTCATGGATCAGTAATTACAAGATCCCTGACCTTTGATTTACTGGCTATTAACTGATTTTCTTACCTTATTTGTACAATCGTGTACTTTAAAATTCTGTCCTTAAATAACTCTTTATGTATTTGCCCCTAATTGCATGCTTTGCACAAGAGATGTTTATTTGACTTCTTCCCTTAAATAGTTTTCCTGTTTGAATCTAATTTCTTTAATTAAGGGAAGTATTGTGTGATTGATTCTTGATTGATAATCAGTTCCTTAACTATTCTCCTACCTTATTTCTGCCTGATTTTCACACTATAAAGGCACGACTCTTTCACAAACTCAACACATTCACAATCCTTCTGAACTCATACTCACACACAATAGTATTCTCTCTTGTCTGCACTGTGGCCTGTTTACAAGACCTACTATTTTTTTCTATTTGTTTCTTTGAAACTGGTATGTCCCGATTTAAGCTTCAGCATCACAACAATGTGTTTATTTACAGCTTGTATATCCATGTCTACTTACTGTTTCTGTAGAGTTCAATATTTAAACTAACATGTTGATTTCTTTCTGCTTGTTTCTGCTATGAATCCCTACTCACCACCCTTATGTGTTTGAGCTATGGTTTAAGACATGGCAATATGTAATTTATTGTCCATGAATTAAACTTGATCCTTTGGGATCCCAACCTCTAAACAGTATGTTCTAACAGGCTTATGGGTATGCTAGCACTCCCTATTGCTAGGTATGCCCACAGCCTGCTCTTGCCTCTTTCAATTTCCCTATTTCCCCTGTACCCCTATGTGTATTTATTTGTAACTGTTTCCTTTTCCCTTTCCCCCTTTCAGAACTCTGTTTCTACACTTGCACTCTCTCTTAGTCTCTAAGTTCTACCCCCTCTGTGAGCCTTGCCCTGGGACCTTGAGTTCCCTCTGAACTTGGACACCTGAGGGCTGGCCTTTCCACACCGCACATGTCCCAATCTGATAATGCATTTGGGTGTGAGCATTGCCCGGAGTCCTTTTCGAGGCTCTTAGGGAACTTTGACTCATCCAAATGGGAGAAAGGCTTTGAAACATGATCTCTTGGAGTTGGTTTACTTCATATTTCAGACAGGAAATCTGAATCAGGCTCTCCTTGGTTGTACTTTTAATTTCTGATGTATTTTTTTTACTTTATTCTGGGCTGTAATAATTAGTAATGAACTCTTGGGGATGGCTAGTGAAAAAGGGAGGGATAACTATGCATGCAAAGGGTAGACGTCCTGCCTATATGTATTTCTGAATTTCTGCACTTTTATATAGATAACATGCCTATAGACATTCTTGAATTCTGCATTTCTCACATAGATACCATGTCTGTAGGAATTCTGCATTCTCTCATATAGATACCATGTCCATAATTACCTGGAAATCTGAATTCTGCATATGCATATAGAGAATATGCCTATAGGTCTTTCTGAATCTTATATATCTATTCTTCATTAGGCTATCATATTTATAGGTCTTAATCAGTCAACTGGAATTAGATATCATGTTCATAGGCTTTAAATAAAATTCAGCACCTAGATATCATGTTTATAGGGTTTCTGCATTTTACCATGTCTATAAAAGGGTTTAAAGTCAACAACGCATAGAAAGCATGTCTATAAGAGCTATTAATCAAGTCGAATCGCTTCACTCACTTATAAGTCTAAAACCAGTAATAACGATGTGCTACCATTTGCAGAACCTATAACCTTTTGCTAAAACTTGTCTTCCTTTAATAATCTGGCAACCTTTCTTAACCAGTACGCATTCAGTTTATTTCATTGTTTTCTGAAATCAGTAAATATCATGCCTATAGGACCTTCGTCCAACACTTGGGCAAGCCTTAGGGTAAAATTATAAACTGAATCAGTTTTTCTTAGCTACAACCAATAGGCAGGCCTGATTCGGGCTTCTTATCTGAACTATGTAATAAATCAGTCTGCCTCAACCTTTAAGTTTTAATCAGACCCTAAACAGTATGTGTAAGTCGTGCTAAAATATGTGCTTCTCTGTCAAAGGAGGTATACTGAGCCTTTTACTTGTTATGTGCTTCCCCCCAACTTGCTATACGTGCTTTTTGTATGTCGCCTTAGAGTTTTGCCTTTGAAACTATAAACAAGCCTAATATCCCTTCCCTTTTAGATTAGTAGTCCCAAATGCCTCCGGGACTGATAGGATTGGGGCGGGTAATAGCATNATACTCTCTTTTCTTTATGTGACTTATCTGATTTTTACTATCTTTCAACTAGACTATGGCTAAAACCCTAATTTCTCAAAAGGGTTTCCTCACCTGTTATTGTGAGACCTTTACTTGTTTCGACTCTCTTATTCACTTTGGCTATACGTGTGAGCCCTGACTATCTAACTTTGTTCACTACTGAATCCTATGCTTATTTCTGCTACTATTGTATGCTGTTTCTTTATATACTGAAGTGCAGAAGCATATTCTTCCTTGATTGATCTTAATCTTGTGACTGATTTCAAAAACTTTCCTTTTATGAACCATAATTTCACTCGCATGTTTAAAATTAATTAATTCTTTTCCTTTTACTGTGATATTTTACCTTGTTGATTCTTTCCCAAAATAAGCATATTTTTGTGCTTAGACTCGATTGTTCACTGCATGCTTTTACTACCCCTTATATGGCAATAATCAGTCTGCTTCCAAACTAATTTTCTTTCCTTAATTAGACCTACTGCTACCCGTTAGATGGTGATTCCTTAATTAAAGGGGAATCACTTGGGTAATTGATTCTGACTTGTGATTGTTTCCATGTTTGTATCAAGACTTTACTTATTACCTCTCCTTCACTCGTTTTCAAAAAACTATAAATACCCTGCACCCCTCTTCTTTCAAATAGACGAACGAACCATCTGAGTTCAGAACACACACTTCACTCAAAACTCTCTCTCTTTTTCTCTATTACTACGTGTGTTGCAGCCTTGTCTAGCCGGCTGAAAGCTAAGGCTAGGCTGTGGCAATTTGCTTACTTTTCTTTCTGCACTTTGCCTCTTGCTGGTATGTCCTAGTTAATCTTCAAGCATCAACAACAACATGTTTCTTTAAAAGTTTCCTTCACTCTTGCCTGTTTCTGCTTATGTGTATGCAATCGAGTTTCATTACTAAGCATGCTGTAATCTGTTCCCTCACCTTTCTAAATTAACGTGTTCCCTTATGTATGCACTCTGTCAGTCACTTGATTATGTGATTTGCTGACTTATGAATCCCAAACCCCATATCCTCCTATGTGCTTATGTTCTCTGGCTGGTTTGTGGGCGTGCCAACATCACCTATTGATGTGCATGTCCCAAACCTGACCCTTTTTGTGCAATTACTGATTCTGTGTAATTTAAGTTTTACTACTAATATTTTCAAATCACCCTTACCCCCTTACTATTCTCAACCCAGTTTTAAATAAAATCTGTGTTTCTGCACTTCCACTATACTAAGGTTTTGCGCCTCTTGTGTGAGCCTTGCCTTGGGACCCATGAGCTCCCTCTGAACTTGGACACATAAGGGTTGGCCCTTCCACACTGCACTCATCTCTATCTGGTTATACAAACCTGGGTAAGCACTGTCCGGGGTCCCTTGAGACCCTTAGGGAACTTTGACACACCCAGTTCTGAGAAAGTCTTTGAAACAAGTAGCATTTGAGGTGGTTTGTTTCATAACTCAGAGAGGAAGTCAGAATCAGGCTTCATATGGTTGTAACTTCTTATTTTACACTTCTTCTGTAATTTAGTATTTTGGTCTGTAATAAGTTGTAACGAGTATTGGGGTTGGTTAGTGAAAAGGGATGGGGTAATTGTGCATGTTTTAAGGGTAGAATCCTGCCTATAGGATCTGATTAGTAAAGTTCTGCATGTTTACTTCCACACTTAGAAATCATGCCTATAGGGTCTAATGGCTATAATCAGACATCATGCCCACAAGTTAAAATCAGTTTCTAAACTAGATGTCGTGTCTACAGGATTAAAATCAGTATATTTTTTATAGAAATCATGCCTATATAATTTCGCTATGATCAAATTAATCCTGCATACTCGATTAGATACCATGCCTATAGGATCTGAAACTAGTTTATTTAAAATCAGTTTGACTCGTACTATGTTCAATTAGTTTAAACAGCTTACTCCTTTCATTAATGCGGTTTAGAAAGCATGCCTATAAGATCCAAATTACTCGTTTAAAACTCTCACTGCTTTGCCATTTTTGAATCAGTAATAGGCATCATTCTTATAGGGTATCATCAATACACACTTAGGCAAGCCTTAGGTAATAACGATAAAATTGAATCCACCTTTGTTTAATTAGCAACTGCTGCAACCAGTAGGCAGGCCTGATTCGGACTTCTTATCTGAGTTATATAATAAATGGGTCTGCTTCAACAACTGAAATTTCCCTGTCTTAGTACTTTGAGTTTTGGCCTTAAATGTGTTTTAAGTCATGCTATTTATGTCCTCTAGTTGAGGAGGTATATATGAGCCTTTAGTTGTTTACATGTTCCCCCTAATATGCAGTCCTATGTGTTTTGAATGTCTCCTTAGTCTTTTTACCTTTAAAACCCAAAAGTCAGCCTAAAATCCTCCCGCTTATAGGAATAATAGTCCTAAATTCCTCCGGGACTGATAGGGATGGGACGGGTAATAGCATGCAGTAGAGGTCGAGACCAATCCGCGCTCTAATACCTTAACGGGGTGGGAAGGGTAGATATGGATGTGATGACCGGTGCGCTAATACCATGTGTAGCCCCTCTTTCGAGGAGCGATTACCGGGTATTGCATTGATGTGATCCATATTACAAATAAACCTAGGACCCCCTTTTATATTCATTAGCATGTTTAGTTATAACTCTTTCAAAACTTTGTTTTATTTTATCACTTACAAACATTCGTGTATTTAAAATCCCCTCTTATTTGAGCCTTGTTTGTTTAATTGTTAATTGCACAAATTCACAATGAAACTATCTGGCCCGGAACCACACTAGTGGATCCTGAGGGGGGCCTAACACCTTCCCCTTGGGATAATTTCAAGCCCTTACCCTATCTCTGGTTATCAAACAAACTTAGAATTGAACCTTATAGGTGTCCTAATGCACCTTAAACCATTAGGTGGCTACTCTTCAATTGCAAACTCCTTTTCCAAAAGGAAAGAGTTGTCCCAACCAAATGTCACCAACCCGATTTTCCGACGCAAAGAGGGAAAAGGGGGCGCGACAGCCTGGCGACTCTGCTGGGGATCTTTAGGCTTTTGCCATTTCAAATTATTCTTGTGGATTTGTACCTCTCCCTATGTGCAATTATCTGTTTAGTTCCTTTAAGCACTTAATTTCTTTCGAAGCTAAACTGACATATCTTCCTTGTTTGCTTTTCTTTATTGCTTTACATTTATGAAACTGCTGTATTTATCGCTTTCTTAATGTGCAAATACATGTCAACATGTTTTTTAATCATTGCATAATCATGCTCAACATCATACTCCACTCGTTCCAAACAAATACCATAGTAACGCTTATAATGAGTGGTTGAGCTCTTCCTGTAATATTACCCCCTAAATCCGAAAAGGCATATTTACGGTAAAACCAGTCGATCAGCGGTGCAATCGATGGTTCCGTGCCTTTCCCCCTTGAGTTGTCCGCTCAAGGGTACCAGTCTAAAACCCCATAGAAACCTTACTCTATTCAAATTGTGCATGCATCATGGTCAAACCAAGCCAGGTCAGTTATGTCGTCCACATAATGATCCTTTAAGATAGCCTTGTCCAAAGTCCACTTGGTTTTCCTAAACCCAAACGGACATCACCACGTTTTGTGCATTTATTTGGAGAATTAAATGCTTCATGCTAATCATTGATATTAAATAGTCGAGTCTGGTAGGAGTAAGGGACTAACCTTATTTGCCTTGCAGAAATATGAGGCACGAAGTCCCCAGATTCGGCATGGTCACCAATATCCACCCAAGATTGCTAAGCTGGTGGAAAGATTTACACTCTAGTGACCAAAATCGTTCCTCAAAAGGGTTGAAGATTGTCAAGAGGCTAAAGGGACCGAAGGTGGACATCTAGCCAGAGCATGCCTATTGCTGGGACTTCGTGAGTTGGGGAAGCTGTTTGACGGAACGAAGGATGCCGAATCTGGGGAAGGTCCTTCTGGGACCAAGTAGATAGGAGTTTATCTTTTTCCGCTTTAAAATGTAATAAGGCCAGTGGCCATTAGTGATTTTTCGTTTCCTGTTTATTTAGTGTCAATTTGGGATTCGTCTTATTTTTATCAATAAAATGAGGCATTTTGCATCCTATGTTCTCGAAATCAATTTGTCGCTAGGCCCACCTCAGGCATAAAGAGGTCCCCAAATTAGGGTGCGCTTTATATTCCCGCACTATGTGTTTAAATACTGCAATACTTTTTACGACCTCACTAACTTGGTTACCTTTTTGTTTTATTTTGTTTTGTTATTCCCCTCCCCAAAGGTTAGTTCGTGCACTCTGGCAACATCATCCTATTCCACGAGATCCAGGGGCCCTCCACCCACTCCTCCTCTTAGTCCTGTCAAAAACAAGAACAAAGGCAAGATGGAAGATTTGAACAACGTCAGAAAGGAGAATTCAACTGAACGGGTAGAGGCCACTAATGGCCATGGTACTCAGGTTCCCAAGGAAAATGTATCCCAACTTGAACAGAAATTGCTGAAATTCTAGGAAGAGCTCGATCAGGTTCGGAACCTGGCAAGCCTGTCATTTTCCCTCAGCACCCATATATCACCTTTCCCAATACTCAAAACCCTACACCGCCTCAAATTATCCCAAAGCAACAGAGTCATCCCGCTCCTCAC